>NC_086350.1:63515-101015 GCF_036324505.1 Eleginops maclovinus | reverse complement strand
AGACTGTCTGCGTCTCACTCTGTCACACTCTCTTTCTCTCTGTGTCAGTCTGTGTCTCACTCTGTCGCACTCTCTGTGTCTCAGTCTGTGTCTCAGTCTGTGTCACTCTGTGTCTCACTCTGTCGCACTGTCTTTCTCTCTGTGTCACTATGTGTCTCACTCTGTCGCACTTTCTGTCTCTCTGTGCATCACTCTGTGTCTCACTCTGTCGCACTCTCTGTCTCTCAGCCTGTATCTCAATCTGTGTTTCACTCTGTGTCTCACTCTGTCGCACTTTCTGTCTCTCTGTGTCTCACTCTGTCGCACTCTCTTACCCTCTGTGTCTCACACTGTCGCACTTTCTTACTCTCTGTGTCTCACACTGTCGCACTCTGTGACTCAGCCTGTGTGTTTCACTCTGTCGCACTCTCTGTCACTCCGTATTACTCTCTGTGTCTCAGTCTGTGTCACTCTGTGTCTCACTCTGTCACACTCTCTTTCTCTTTGTGTATCAGTCAGTGTCGCTATGTGTCTCACCCTGTCACACTCTCTGTGTCTCAGTGTATCAGTGTGTGTTTCACTCTGTCACACTCTCCGTCTCTGTCTCACACTGTGTCACTCTGTGTCTCACTCGGTCACACTCGCTGTGTCTCAGTGTCTCACTCTCTGTCTCACTGTCTTTCTCTCTGTGTCTCAGTCTGTGTTTCACTCTGTGTCTCACTCTGTTGCACTCTCTCTCTCTCTGTGTCTCTGTGTCTCACTCTGTGTCTCAGTTTGTGTCACTATGTGTCTCACTCTGTGTCTCACTCTGTGTCTCAGTCTGTGTCACTCTGTGTATCACTCTGTTGTACTCTCTGTCTCTCAGTCTGTGTCTCAATCTGTGTCTCACTGTGTGTCTCTCCCTGTGTCTCACTCTTCAGGGTTCTTAATGGAGGATTACGTTATCTTTTATTTCTTCCCTCCCAATATCTTCCTCATACTGCGAGCTATTCATGTTCTCCGTGTCCTCTGCTGGGCTCCGAGCATCAGGAAGCTGCTTTTGGCCTTCATGATGTCAATTCCTGCCCTGTTGAACATCGGCGTCCTCCTTCTCCTCCTCATGTTCACCTCCTCGATCTTCGGCATGTTGAACTTCGCCTTTGTGAGGAAGCAGGGGATGATCGACGACATGTTTAACTTCGAGACGTTTGGGAGCAGCCTATTCTGTGTGTTCATGATCTCCTCTTCGGCTTCGTGGGGCGATTTGCTGAGTCCCCTCATGAGGACGCCGCCGGACTGTGACCCTGACATCCTTAACCCGGGATCCGCCATCAGAGGGGACTGTGGCAGCCCAGCCCTCGCCATCGTCTTCTTCAGTGCCCACATCTACCTTAGCTTCCTGCTGGTGGTCAACATGTACATCGCTGTCATGCTGGAGGTCTTTGGCCCTGAGGTCGCCCAGAGGCTGAGCGACCACCACCTCGAGAACTTCTGCAAAACCTGGAGGAAGTTTGACCCAGAGAGCTCACAGTTCATAGAGTACAAGTGAGTCCAAACTAACTATTTGATCTGTATCACTTTGGTTTGAACTATTGTAACAATCAGCTTGTATTCTAAGCCTAGTTACCCAAGAAAAAAGATTTGGGAGCTACTGGGGTTATTCAACCTGGCAAGGAGTGGGACTGAGGTATTAAGTGTCCACTAACTGATAATGTTACCCCCCAACTAAACCCGAAACAACGTAGGTCTCGCTGCTAATACACAGTTGAATGAGCCCAAAACATACACACAGCTCCAACAAAAGTACAAACATAGAAACATTCTGGAGTATTTCTCAATAAATGTCCAACTTAAATTGCAATCCATAGGATAGGCCAAAAAAATAGTACCAAAGTCACTCAACAAAAATATATTCCAGCAAGTCAAAAACTCTGCAAAAAGAAGAAGAATATCCACAAAAAATAATATCCAAAGGAAAAGTAGGGGTTGACGCTGTGTTTGAATCTGGTTCCGGGGCTCTAAAGGCTCCTAATGCCAGCCTTATATCCCCGGTTAATTTACAGGTTAACTCTCTCCACAAATAAAGAACCCCATCTAGCTAAAGGCTAGGCTCCCCTTTTTTCCTTCCTTCCTCACCGTCCTAAACTATTTTTCTTTTCTGCTACCAAACATTTCCCTCTCTCTTTGTTCCCCTTGCCCCCCCCCCCCCCTTCCCCACACCTCAGTCCAATGCACACCTGAATAAGGCCTTCAGGGAGTGACAGGGGAAAGCTGAAGGGGAGAGAGAGAACACTGCAGAATGGACAGCAGTATAGATCTATAATGATCTACATGTCACACTATCAAGATGCCAATCTTTTCTAGAGTCTCTAAAATAATAAAACCTGTCTCTCCGCAGCGAGCTGTCAGATTTCTGCGATGCTCTGCAGGATCCTCTCAGGATTCCTAAACCAAACAGCATCAGACTGATCAACATGGACCTGCCTCTGCAGCCCGGAGACCAAATTCACTGCGAGGACATCCTGGTGGCTCTAGCGGCACAGGTAACACTATTATTATTATTTTTATAGTTATTATTATTACAATGATCGTTATTATTAATTGTTGCCTGTGTTCAGGTGTGTGCTGACTCGGGGAACTCTCTCAGACTCAGACTGCAGGAAAGCTTTCCGTCAAAGGTTTTAACTATATTTATTGTTCAGGATGTATCTGATAATATTATATCACCATCACCTATATATTTATTATTCATTGCGTAGTTATCTGCATCTTCATTAATCCTGTTTATTATTGTATTATTTGTATATCGTCAAAGCTACCTTGATTTAAATCTTCAGGTGTCCTGTGGACCAATTAGCAGCACCCTGCAGAGGAAACAGGAAGAGGTGGCTGCAGCCGTGATCCAGAGAGCGTTCAGGAAACACACCGCCATGAGACCCTAAAGACTCAATCATCAGCTTTAACGTGAGCGGGCACTCGGGTCGGCTCTTCAGCTTCCCCACCGAGCTCCATATAAACCCTAACCCAGGAATACTAACTCTCTATCATGCTTTAGATCCAGCTCCAGGTCTCTGCCTGCTCCGATCCAGCAGGAGGCGCTGCTTGGTACAAACACTCTATGCTCACTGACGGAGTCATCGCTCTTACCCAAACCTTCAGAATAAAAGATCTTTACAGATCCAACAGTAACAAAGATTTGAAATATTGGGACTTTATTCTGAAATATTGGGACTTGAATAGAATAAAAGAATAGGCTCTGTGCACCAGCCCCGTGACGTACTTCCGATCCGACCAGTGATCGGAAGTACGTCACGGGGCTGGTGCACAGAGCCTATTGAAAAAATGTATTGTAATTGTACAAAAATATAAAGCAGATATTGGAGTGCAACGCTGAGTATTTGAGTATTACGATTTTCTCCTAAAGTACATAATTCTAATTCTGAAAGAATATCAACTTCAGTTTGAAATAAATTGAACCTGGAATGATTAACATTTTATATTCAGGAAAAATTACAACTTTAAAATCTCATCCAATATTTACATTTCTTACATTAGCATGAGCAGGGCTAACGTTAGCATTCAAGATGAAGTGACATCATGAGAATAACATTCACATTAAAATCATAAAGCATGTATTACTACTAAAGTCATGAAGTATTACTACTAAAGTCATGAAGAGTCATGAAGTATTACTACTAAAGTCATGAAGTATTACTACTAAAGTCATGAAGTATTACTACTAAAGTCATGAAGTATTACTACTAAAGTCATGAAGTATTACTACTAAAGTCATGAAGTATTAAAAAACAATTGAACTTTTTATACATTTTCTGTTTCTGACTGTTGAACTTGTCCATTTATGTGTAAAATTAACAAACTAAATAAAAGCATCTGAAAGAATTGTTGATGTTTATTTACTTTCTGGGTAATAATCACTAATAACTATTATTGTTACAGCCATTTTTTGGTTTAGAGTATTTAGTTTTAGATTTATTTTTGTATGCCACATTCAGGGGCGTCACTAGGTTTTAAGGACAGGGGGGGCTCAGCCCCCAGGAGATGCACAGAATCTAACAAAAACTGAGAAATTGCCTTACACTTTTGGGACAGATTTAACAGATCCTTTACTGTGTAAATGTTTCGGGCCACCATTACATCTTTAATACAGTACAACAACAAACACAGGAAGTACTGTATGTCCACAGCATCAACAACAACAAAAGAACCATCACAGTTACACTGCCCTATTCAACCAATGCTTCTTATTCATTAACAGCCCACATGTATTATCCAAAACTCTGCAAAACAAAGAGCGCTGTGTTCTCACTAAGTACATTTAAAATAACATGCCTACAATTGGCAGTTACTTGGTGGGTGGAAGCGTCAAAGAATGCCGTCTGTTTTTAAGGGTGGCAAAGGCCTCTATCACTCTGTTGTGATTCAGGTGCTGAAGGGCGTCTTTTTCAATTGACATGACTGTAGACTGTGAAGTCTTTTCTGACCCATTGTGTAGCTGCCCCTGACGCTCTTCTTCTGGTCAGAATTAAACCACGCATCGACTGATGCTTAATGAGAGTGATGTTTATTTTTTCCAAGGATATTTAATGTCTTCAGACACAAAGTACACCAAACACCAACACCAAACACCGTGAAAAACTGAAATAAATATAACAGTCTTAACATCGTCATCTTCCAAACAAATGAATATCTTAGGCCAATATCTTTTACAGTCCGTGAATATCCATGTGGCCTTCATGAAACTTAAATATGAAATCTTACAGACTATTTAAACATAAAATGTACAGAAAACACAGTTTTCATACCGTGTGCGCCTTCTGACCGGAAAATCAGGAGCTGCTAAGGCTTTACGGACACACTGTTGCACACATCTTCCTCCATGAGCAGCGCAGGTCCAAAAGACTGAAAGCACGTCTTCCCAACTACTTATTACGTTTATCACAAGGCTTCCTGTGCACGTCATTACGTCATTATTACACATCAAATTATTAATTCACATTTAACCTAATTATATATGAAATAGAGAAAGAATAAGAACATAAAACTACCTTAAACCAAAAATATTGCATGACAATAATATACAAAAATATTAATGCAACAAATAAATTGGCACACCTTTTCAGCGACAGCTACACATTGTTTGGCGTAGCCAGGAGTGCAGCCGGCGCAGTACACTAAAGGACCTTTCACACGAGCAGCTGCTTACAGGCACTGTTAAAGCAACTTGGATGGTTGCCTTCAGGGAGGGAAACATGTCTGAATCAAGGAGGTTGTGCACAGTCAACATATCTTTGGGTGAACATCCAGCCTCTGTTTTCCGGGCAAGAAAGATTCTGGCCACCAGAACCTCCTCTGTTTTCAGGTCAATGCTGTAGTGTTTTGCAAGTTCATTCAAGTGTGATTCACTCAAGAAGTTCTCAGATTTCGGACTGCATGCCTGGATGCCTTTTAGTAGCCCTGCATCTACACTGCAACATCTTTGCTCAAGCAGGGAGCATTTCGTTCATTAATTACATGGGACTTCCTGTTGTTAGCTGGGGGACTGGAGCTAACTTATTGTCACCAACAGCAGTGATCAATACTTACTCTCTTGAAAAAATGTCCTATATCCATTCTTGTTCACGTTCTTCTGCTAATGCTGCTCTAGTCGGCTCTGTGTGCTCCGCTCCCGGTACATGCTGCGGGTACCCAGATGCAGAGACGTGAAAACGTGGACTGGATTTCAGTGATGTGGGCGTGCTCTATGAACAGGTGGAATGGATTGGATAACGACGCACTGACCCTGGCTCTCTACCTTTCACTACAGGGAAACTAAGATTTATGACCATATTTAAGTGAATAATGACTGGTTGTATGATTATTTATGTGAACTCATATTCTGGCCACATTATATTGAATTTGTCGGCATTTAAAAAAATAAAAATAATAAATGAACATAAAATTATTTAGGGGGGCTTAAGAATATTTTAGGGGGGCTGAAGCCCCCCTAAAATAGGCCTAATGACGCCACTGGCCACATTTCTGTTTAGAATATGATTAAATCACTTATTTAATCATACTTATTCGTGCGTCTGTGTGCTCTTATATAGCGCGGCAATCCCACACGGCTATCGGCCTCAGACGGGAGCCAGTATACGTTTTATGACCGTGCTCTTTCTGCAATTGTTTGCAAACGGAGACAAACCTTTTATTTGACGTTAAAACAAGAAAGCCTATGTTCGCTTGTATGCCGGATCAACCAAATAAATCTGATTCAACTCGATGATCTCGGTTCGTGTTTTTTGGGAACAAAGGGGAGCGTCACGAATCCCGGCATCCCGAGAGCGGCCTTTTAATTCGAAAAGGAAAGGACTAAAACGCCACGACAATTATTACTATTGTTATTATTATTATTCATATTATGATTATTTTTATGATTGTAATTATTGTTGTTGATATTCATTTGTATTTTCTAGAAACATATTTATATTTAAATTTATTTTGGTCCGTCATTTTTTAGTTTAGTACAATTTGTGTTCTGGACCTTAGAGTAAACTGCTGGACTTCCTGTGTGCAGAGTCGGGGGGGATTATTATTCATATATACCAGATGATGGTATGGAAGGAGACAGCAGACTGTGTGGAGTGAATCAAGCTTTATTGAGTTCAGTAGTAGGAGTCCATGATGCGCCTCATGCTCATGAAGCGACTGCTGCTCATGCCCATGCTGCTGAAGCTGCGGTACTCTCCGGGCCTCATGTACATCATGCGTCCCCTGAAGCTGGGCTGCTCATACATCAGCCAGTGTCCGTCCATCACGTGGCAGGACATGCAGTTAGACATGCGGAAACGCTCCATCACGTTGTCGCAGTCGTCCATCAGCTCGTAGCTCTGGCCTCCGAAGTTCTCCCTCTCGTAGATCTTCATGCGGTACTGGCCGCGGTGCTGCAACACATTCAGAACTGTTATAGTGTGAGCTGATCCTGTTGCTAATACACAGACTACATACATGCTAATATACACGTTTCTTCACGTTGGAATAGACTGAGAAAACTAAATATAAAGGCGAGTGGAGCATCACTTCCTGTTCCCTGGTGTGTATGTCCAGGGTGCGATTTGTAGGGGGGGATGGTGAGGATTTCCCCCCCTCTGGTTTTCCTATCCCTACCTCTGCTAAATTATTTTTATCTCCGGTGGGGACAAGGATTTCCCCCCCTTGATAGCGATGAATGCAACTTAACTGCTAACCTACTTAAACTCTTGAAATCTAACGATCTTCAGTGTCTTCACATCAGAGTAGGCTATTCAGCAGCCTTCTGGCAGACGGTGCATATTTCTGAACGTCATCGAACACAAAAACATTGTAACATTTTTGTGCGGGAACTTCGCAGGAAAAACAGCGCTGAACCAAACATGAAACGCGTTCAGAGCAGCATATCATCTTACTTTACAGGACCCATTTGCAGAATTGTGGATAGAAGAGGGCCGAAATGCTGCAGACAATGCCCCGATAGGAAAAACGAAAAAGCCACCACAAATTTGTCACCAGAGCCGACTGTTTACTTTGTCTAGTTTTCCAGACCTGTCCCTGAGTGTTGACAGCACGTTGTGCTATTTAGTGATTTATTTTGAGTGTTTGATTTAAGTTAATTGGAGGGTCTTTTCATGGAGAGCATTGATGCTGTTCTATGGTGCTTTCTGCCTGTTAGTGCGTACGCATGTTTTTGTGACGTTGAATAGAAATCCATGTATGGGTTATTAAAGTTTTGCCATGTTGTGATGGGGACTAATCCACAGACCCGAAAAAAGGGCCTGTCTACTTTTTGCGTTTTTTTCTCCCTAGTTATGCAAGTTAAAAGTCCAAAGTTCTTGTCTATGAATAAATAAAAAAAAACACCCCCCCTCTGTTTTTTTGTCAAATCGCACCCTGTGTATGTCAATGGCTTAGCGGTGGAGATGTGAAGTCATGTGACCGTGCTGTAGTTCCTTTATAGCCCAACATTAGCCTCCTTTAGCTTAGCGGTGGAGATGTGAAGTCATGTGACCGTGCTGTAGTTCCTTTATAGCCCAATATTAGCCTCCTTTAGCTTAGCGGTGGAGATGTGAAGTCATGTGACCGTGCTGTAGTTCCTTTATAGCCCAACATTAGCCTCCTTTAGCTTAGCGGTGGAGATGTGAAGTCATGTGACCGTGCTGTAGTTCCTTTATAGCCCAACATTAGCCTCCTTTAGCTTAGCGGTGGAGATGTGAAGTCATGTGACCGTGCTGTAGTTCTTTATAGCCCAACATTAGCCTCCTTTAGCTTAGCGGTGGAGATGTGAAGTCATGTGACCGTGCTGTAGTTCTTTATAGCCCAACATTAGCCTCCTTTAGCTTAGCGGTGGAGATGTGAAGTCATGTGACCGTGCTGTAGTTTCTTTATAGCCCAATATTAGCCTCCTTTAGCTTAGCGGTGGAGATGTGAAGTCATGTGACCGTGCTGTAGTTCCTTTATAGCCCAATATTAGCCTCCTTTAGCTTAGCGGTGGAGATGTGAAGTCATGTGACCGTGCTGTAGTTCCTTTATAGCCCAACATTAGCCTCCTTTAGCTTAGCGGTGGTGACCTGAAGTCATGTGACCGTGCTGTAGTTCCTTTATAGCCCAACATTAGCATCTTTTTACTGCATAAATGATAAAGTTGTGTTGATATGTGGAGATTAACGTGCTGAACGTGTAAGATTGATAAACGTCATCCTGCTGCTCTGTGTGATATAATCATGGTTGCTAGTATTTGACCTGGTTTATAAGAGATGGGAATCTGATGGTTATTAAGTGCTGTGCTGTGATTGGCTGAATGGTTACCATGGGGATCATGCGGCAGGACTTGATGCAGTCGCTCATGCCCATCATGCTCTGGTAGTCAGAGTACTCTCCGCGACGCAGGAAGAACTGGTTTCCCATGTAGTTGGTGCGGTCGTACACCATGAAGCAGCCACGCTCCACCTTGCAGGAGTGGCACCTGCTCAGGTAGGAAGACATGTCAGCGCAGTCGCTGCTGCACTCGTATGAGCGGCCCTGGAAGTTCCTGTCCTCGTAAAACACCACCTGCAGAGGGCGGGGGGGGGGGCTGTTATCCACCAATCATCATCAAGAACACACGCTGAGCTCCATCCACTTGACAACCTCACCTCAGAATCAGAACCCCTCTATTATTATATAAAAGTACAGTGTTACAGCCATGTGGCAGAGAGGGTAAAAAAGGCGTGCAATAATAAAGACTCTCATATGGAGACATCGAACAGTGTTCCCAATTTCTCTAATAAAAGTGTGTCAGATATTTGAAGGTTAGAGAGAGCATCAGAAGAGAAGTTTAAACTAAAAGTGGTCTCTGTGTGTGTTGAGTCTCACCCTGCCCATGTTCATGCTGCTGGAAGTCATGTTGCTGGTTGCTGGTTGCTGGTTCCTGGTTGCTGGTTGCTGCTGTGGTCAACTGAGTGTTACCTGTGCAGCAGCGGCTGCTCTTTATAGCACCTGAGCAGCTGAAGGCCTTTGTGCAAACGGTCCGAGTCAGCAGGACTCATAAAGAGACTCTCAGCGTTCGGCATTTCTCTTAGAAACTGCACACAAAGAGACACACACACACACACACACACACACATACACACACACACACACACACACACACACACACACACACACACACACACACACACACACACACACACACATACACACACACACACACACACACACACACACACAAACAAACACACACACACACACACATACACACATATATACACACACACATACTGGATGCATTCTGGAAACTATCAGAGTACACATTTGGGTTTATAGCCCAATACACCAGGAAACCAGGAAATGATGGATAATCGGACTGCGTGAAAATCAATGGGCACACAATGACTCTAAATAATAATGTAACCAAACGCAGATTCAAACTAAAGTAACGAGCCGGTTTTGAAAATGTAAGAAGTGGAAAGTTTAGGTATTTGGGCTAAAAATGTAAGAAGTAAAAGTAAAAAGATGTCAGAAAAACCAATAGTGGAGTAAAGTTCTGATACCAGAAAAATGTACATATGTAGTCACAAAGTATTAGTAGGCCACTACTTCCCACCTCGAATGGATCAAAGGGCATCTAACAGTCAGTTCATCTGCACTTCATTTTTCTATGTTTATGTAATCTAAATTGTACAATATACACTTTCAATCCTGTAATCTAACTTTTAGACATATTCTATTGGATTACACAATGTACAAACTTCTATAGTTCTCATGAGGAGTTGAGACATCTTGATGAGTATACAGACAGGAAAACTTCATTATCCAGATAAGCTGCGTAAGCGTGAGGCTCTTTGCCTTTCATTGATTTAAATATCAGCGTATAAGTATCTAAAATATAAAGATGTAAATGTTTGTGGAGTCTGTCTCTTTCAGAGTCTGAACCAGTGTATTAGAGTCTGTCTCTTTAAGAGTCTGAACCAGTTTATCAGAGTCTGTCTCTTTCAGAGTCTGAACCAGTTTATTAGAGTCTGTCTCTTTCAGAGTCTGAACCAGTTTATCAGAGTCTGTCTCTTTAAGAGTCTGAACCAGTTTATTAGAGTCTGTCTCTTTAAGGGTCTGAACCAGTGTATTAGAGTCTGTCTCTTTAAGAGTCTGAACCAGTTTATTAGAGTCTGTCTCTTTCAGAGTCTGAACCAGTTTATTAGAGTCTGTCTCTTTAAGGGTCTGAACCAGTTTATTAGAGTCTGTCTCTTTCAGAGTCTGAACCAGTTTATCAGAGTCTGTCTCTTTAAGAGTCTGAACCAGTTTATTAGAGTCTGTCTCTTTAAGAGTCTGAACCAGTGTATTAGAGTCTGTCTCTTTCAGAGTCTGAACCAGTTTATTAGAGTCTGTCTCTTTAAGAGTCTGAACCAGTTTATTAGAGTCTGTCTCTTTAAGGGTCTGAACCAGTTTATTAGAGTCTGTCTCTTTAAGGGTCTGAACCAGTTTATTAGAGTCTGTCTCTTTAAGGGTCTGAACCAGTGTATTAGAGTCTGTCTCTTTAAGAGTCTGAACCAGTTTATTAGAGTCTGTCTCTTTAAGAGTCTGAACCAGTTTATCAGAGTCTGTCTCTTTAAGAGTCTGAACCAGTTTATTAGAGTCTGTCTCTTTAAGAGTCTGAACCAGTTTATCAGAGTCTGAACCAGTTTATTAGAGTCTGTCTCTTTCAGAGTCTGAACCAGTTTATTAGAGTCTGTCTCTTTAAGAGTCTGAACCAGTTTATTAGAGTCTGTCTCTTTAAGGGTCTGAACCAGTTTATCAGAGTCTGTCTCTTTCAGAGTCTGAACCAGTTTATTAGAGTCTGTCTCTTTAAGAGTCTGAACCAGTGTATCAGAGTCTGTCTCTTTCAGAGTCTGAACCAGTTTATCAGAGTCTGTCTCTTTAAGAGTCTGAACCAGTTTATTAGAGTCTGTCTCTTTAAGAGTCTGAACCAGTTTATTAGAGTCTGTCTCTTTCAGAGTCTGAACCAGTTTATCAGAGTCTGTCTCTTTAAGAGTCTGAACCAGTTTATCAGAGTCTGTCTCTTTAAGAGTCTGAACCAGTTTATCAGAGTCTGTCTCTTTAAGAGTCTGAACCAGTGTATTAGAGTCTGTCTCTTTAAGAGTCTGAACCAGTTTATTAGAGTCTGTCTCTTTCAGAGTCTGAACCAGTTTATCAGAGTCTGTCTCTTTAAGAGTCTGAACCAGTTTATCAGAGTCTGTCTCTTTAAGAGTCTGAACCAGTTTATCAGAGTCTGTCTCTTTAAGAGTCTGAACCAGTGTATTAGAGTCTGAACCAGTTTATTAGAGTCTGTCTCTTTAAGAGTCTGAACCAGTGTATTAGAGTCTGTCTCTTTAAGAGTCTGAACCAGTTTATCAGAGTCTGTCTCTTTAAGAGTCTGAACCAGTTTATCAGAGTCTGTCTCTTTAAGAGTCTGAACCAGTGTATTAGAGTCTGTCTCTTTAAGGGTCTGAACCAGTGTATTAGAGTCTGTCTCTTTAAGAGTCTGAACCAGTTTATTAGAGTCTGTCTCTTTAAGGGTCTGAACCAGTTTATTAGAGTCTGTCTCTTTAAGAGTCTGAACCAGTTTATTAGAGTCTGTCTCTTTAAGAGTCTGAACCAGTTTATCAGAGTCTGAACCAGTTTATTAGAGTCTGTCTCTTTCAGAGTCTGAACCAGTTTATTAGAGTCTGTCTCTTTAAGGGTCTGAACCAGTTTATTAGAGTCTGTCTCTTTCAGAGTCTGAACCAGTTTATTAGAGTCTGTCTCTTTAAGGTCTGAACCAGTTTATCAGAGTCTGAACCAGTTTATTAGAGTCTGTCTCTTTAAGAGTCTGAACCAGTTTATTAGAGTCTGTCTCTTTAAGGGTCTGAACCAGTGTATTAGAGTCTGTCTCTTTAAGAGTCTGAACCAGTTTATTAGAGTCTGTCTCTTTAAGGGTCTGAACCAGTGTATTAGAGTCTGTCTCTTTAAGAGTCTGAACCAGTTTATCAGAGTCTGTCTCTTTCAGAGTCTGAACCAGTTTATTAGACTCTGTCTCTTTAAGGGTCTGAACCAGTTTATTAGAGTCTGTCTCTTTCAGAGTCTGAACCAGTTTATTAGAATCTGTCTCTTTAAGAGTCTGAACCAGTTTATTAGAGTCTGTCTCTTTAAGGGTCTGAACCAGTTTATCAGAGTCTGTCTCTTTCAGAGTCTGAACCAGTTTATTAGAGTCTGAACCAGTTTATTAGAGTCTGTCTCTTTCAGAGTCTGAACCAGTTTATTAGAGTCTGTCTCTTTCAGAGTCTGAACCAGTTTATTAGAGTCTGTCTCTTTAAGAGTCTGAACCAGTTTATTAGAGTCTGTCTCTTTAAGAGTCTGAACCAGTTTATTAGAATCTGTCTCTTTAAGAGTCTGAACCAGTTTATTAGAGTCTGTCTCTTCAAGGGTCTGAACCAGTTTATTAGAGTCTGTCTCTTTCAGAGTCTGAACCAGTTTATTAGAGTCTGTCTCTTTAAGAGTCTGAACCAGTTTATTAGAGTCTGTCTCTTTAAGGGTCTGAACCAGTTTATTAGAGTCTGTCTCTTTAAGAGTCTGAACCAGTTTATTAGAGTCTGTCTCTTTAAGAGTCTGAACCAGTTTATCAGAGTCTGTCTCTTTAAGGTCTGAACCAGTTTATTAGAGTCTGTCTCTTTAAGAGTCTGAACCAGTTTATTAGAGTCTGTCTCTTTAAGGGTCTGAACCAGTTTATCAGAGTCTGTCTCTTTAAGGGTCTGAACCAGTTTATTAGAGTCTGTCTCTTTCAGAGTCTGAACCAGTTTATTAGAGTCTGTCTCTTTAAGGGTCTGAACCAGTTTATTAGAGTCTGTCTCTTTAAGAGTCTGAACCAGTTTATTAGAGTCTGTCTCTTTAAGGGTCTGAACCAGTTTATTAGAGTCTGTCTCTTTAAGGGTCTGAACCAGTTTATTAGAGTCTGTCTCTTTCAGAGTCTGAACCAGTTTATTAGAGTCTGTCTCTTTAAGAGTCTGAACCAGTTTATCAGAGTCTGTCTCTTTCAGAGTCTGAACCAGTTTATTAGAGTCTGTCTCTTTAAGGGTCTGAACCAGTTTATTAGAGTCTGTCTCTTTAAGGGTCTGAACCAGTTTATTAGAGTCTGTCTCTTTAAGGGTCTGAACCAGTTTATTAGAGTCTGTCTCTTTAAGGGTCTGAACCAGTTTATTAGAGTCTGTCTCTTTAAGAGTCTGAACCAGTTTATTAGAGTCTGTCTCTTTAAGGGTCTGAACCAGTTTATTAGAGTCTGTCTCTTTAAGGGTCTGAACCAGTTTATTAGAGTCTGTCTCTTTCAGAGTCTGAACCAGTGTATTAGAGTCTGTCTCTTTAAGGGTCTGAACCAGTGTATTAGAGTCTGTCTCTTTCAGAGTCTGAACCAGTTTATTAGAGTGTGTCTCTTTAAGGGTTTGAACCAGTTTATTAGAGTCTGTCTCTTTAAGGGTCTGAACCAGTTTATTATAGTCTGTCTCTTTAAGAGTCTGAACCAGTTTATTATAGTCTGTCTCTTTAAGGGTTTGAACCAGTTTATTAGAGTCTGTCTCTTTCAGAGTCTGAACCAGTTTATTATAGTCTGTCTCTTTAAGAGTCTGAACCAGTGTATTAGAGTCTGTCTCTTTAAGGGTCTGAACCAGTTTATTAGAGTCTGTCTCTTTAAGGGTCTGAACCAGTTTATCAGAGTCTGTCTCTTTAAGGGTCTGAACCAGTTTATTATAGTCTGTCTCTTTAAGGGTCTGAACCAGTTTATTAGAGTGTGTCTCTTTAAGGGTCTGAACCAGTTTATTAGAGTCTGTCTCTTTAAGGGTTTGAACGCAATGACGCCAGAGTAAAGATGGCGCTCCGCAGCTTCACGGAGATTTGTGGCTTCGAGAGGGAAACTTTTCTCCGCTTCAGAGAGATCAACCTCAGCCTCCCGGGTAACAGAACCATTAACACGAATACACACGGAGCTCCGTTATTACCGGAGGCTCTGTCACTGAGTTATAGACATCTATAGACTCTATTTTAAGCTGTGAGGAGGCTAACAGCAGCTAACACGCTGTTACTGTTAGCCTCTGTGCTAACATCCGGGTATCTTCGTGTTATCAACCGTATTCAGATCCTCTACCGTTAGCCTCTGTGCGTGTCAGGGGACTGTGCCAACTACCTTTAAGTAGAAGGAAAACACTGAGATCAGCTGGATGACAAACACACGATTTGATGCGTACACAATAACCCTAATGTTGGGACATTTTTAAAGAGGAACTGTAACTCTGTTGCCCCACTTACGAGTCAGGTTTACAGAGGTTAAAGAAGTACTCCGATCTGGTACTTGAGTAAAGTAGAAGTACTTAGGTCTTGTACTTGAGTAAAGTAGAAGTACTCAGGTCTTGTACTTGAGTAAAGTAGAAGTACTCAGGTCTTGTACTTGAGTAAAGTAGAAGTACTCAGGTCTTGTACTTGAGTAAAGTAGAAGTACTCAGATCTTGTACTTGAGTAAAGTAGAAGTACTCAGATCTTGTACTTGAGTAAAGTAGAAGTACTCAGGTCTTGTACTTGAGTAAAGTAGAAGTACTCAGATCTTGTACTTGAGTAAAGTAGAAGTACTCAGATCTTGTACTTGAGTAAAGTAGAAGTACTCAGGTCTTGTACTTGAGTAAAGTAGAAGTACTCAGGTCTTGTACTTGAGTAAAGTAGAAGTACTCAGGTCTTGTACTTGAGTAAAGTAGAAGTACTCAGATCTTGTACTTGAGTAAAGTAGAAGTACTCAGGTCTTGTACTTGAGTAAAGTAGAAGTACTCAGGTCTTGTACTTGAGTAAAGTAGAAGTACTTAGGTCTTGTACTTGAGTAAAGTAGAAGTACTCAGGTCTTGTACTTGAGTAAAGTAGAAGTACTCAGGTCTTGTTCTTGAGTAAAGTAGAAGTACTCAGGTCTTGTACTTGAGTAAAGTAGAAGTACTCAGGTCTTGTACTTGAGTAAAGTAGAAGTACTCAGGTCTTGTACTTGAGTAAAGTAGAAGTACTCAGGTCTTGTACTTGAGTAAAGTAGAAGTACTCAGGTCTTGTACTTGAGTAAAGTAGAAGTACTCAGGTCTTGTACTTGAGTAAAGTAGAAGTACTCAGATCTTGTACTTGAGTAAAGTAGAAGTACTCAGATCTTGTACTTGAGTAAAGTAGAAGTACTCAGGTCTTGTACTTGAGTAAAGTAGAAGTACTCAGGTCTTGTACTTGAGTAAAGTAGAAGTACTCAGGTCTTGTACTTGAGTAAAGTAGAAGTACTCAGATCTTGTACTTGAGTAAAGTAGAAGTACTCAGGTCTTGTACTTGAGTAAAGTAGAAGTACTCAGGTCTTGTACTTGAGTAAAGTAGAAGTACTTAGGTCTTGTACTTGAGTAAAGTAGAAGTACTCAGGTCTTGTACTTGAGTAAAGTAGAAGTACTCAGGTCTTGTTCTTGAGTAAAGTAGAAGTACTCAGGTCTTGTACTTGAGTAAAGTAGAAGTACTCAGGTCTTGTACTTGAGTAAAGTAGAAGTACTCAGGTCTTGTACTTGAGTAAAGTAGAAGTACTCAGGTCTTGTACTTGAGTAAAGTAGAAGTACTCAGGTCTTGTACTTGAGTAAAGTAGAAGTACTCAGGTCTTGTACTTGAGTAAAGTAGAAGTACTCAGGTCTTGTACTTGAGTAAAGTAGAAGTACTCAGGTCTTGTACTTGAGTAAAGTAGAAGTACTCAGGTCTTGTACTTGAGTAAAGTAGAAGTACTCAGGTCTTGTTCTTGAGTAAAGTAGAAGTACTCAGGTCTTGTACTTGAGTAAAGTAGAAGTACTCAGGTCTTGTTCTTGAGTAAAGTAGAAGTACTCAGGTCTTGTACTGAGTAAAGTAGAAGTACTCAGATCTTGTACTTGAGTAAAGTAGAAGTATTCAGATCTTGTAGTACAAGTAGAAGTACCAGAGTGTAGGAATACTCTGTCACAGTAAAGTATTCTAAATGTTCCTCCAGTGAAAGTAGAAAGTACTCTCCTCTAAATGTACTTAAAGTAGAGACAGTAAAAGTAGTCATTGTCTGATTGGTCCATTTCAGAATAATATCTCTGATATGTTTTATAATGATTGATCATTAAAGTGTCTCAGAGCTGGTAAAGGTGCAGCTAGTTTGAATGCTTTGTATACTGCAGGGTAGCTGCTGGATTTACTGCAGGTGAACTACAGTCTGATTGAAGGGTCATTATATTCACCATCATTGATCCAGATCTGTAAAGTCACTATGTATATTTACTCAAGTACTTCAGCACAATGTTGAGCTACTTGAGTGTTTTCTATTTTCTGCTACTGTGTACTTGTACTCCAGAACCTTTATTTAACACCTTTAGTGACTTTACAGATCTGGATCAATGATGGTAAATATAATCAACCCTTAAATCAGACTGTAGTTCACCTGCAGTAAATCCAGCAGCTAAGCTGTGTGGTGGCTTGTGACTGTGTTCCCTGTGTTACTGGGGACACAGGGAACACAGTCACATATAACAACACTGACTCTAACACCCCTTGTTGTGTTAATGACTGTGCATCTATATCTGGCTGCTAAACCTCAGAATGGCTTTGAAGGTCTATTTTTGTGTATTTTGTAAATTGTGTGCTGCTTGTATATATTTTTTGTATCTTGGGTGTATATTAAGCTGTCTTTGACTCTTTCTGCTGTACAAATGAAAATGTCCCCTCTGGGACGAATAAAGGTATTCTGATACTGTGTTCCCTGTTTTACTGGGTGCAGGTGTGAGCGCTCTCCCTGGAGGAGTGAAGTTTCCGGACAGTGCCGGAGCGTTCCATTATGAGGAGAGCGGGAAGCTGCTCTCTGTCACCAGCAACAGATTCATCCACTGGTGAGAGAATTATCCCAATTATTCTGTGTGACTGGCAAAGCCACACACAGTCTTCATTCATTACCTCCACCGTGCACTAAATGCTACTCCTTCCACATACTTTCAGCTAGATACTTCATTCCAACTTTAAGACCTTCAGCTATTAAACTTGTATTCAGATTTTTGATATTTTTTACACTTGCTGCTTGGTAAAGAGGCCTGACAGACTGACTTATTCACTGACTGACTGACAGACACGGAGAGATTTGTTTCTCTCCCACACACATCCCTTCAAAATAAAAGCCCTATAGATGTAGGGTATCCTTATAGGAAGCGCAGGAAAAGGGATGTTTTTTGAAAATAAAAGTCCTAGAATACCGCTGTATCTGAACAAGAAGCTCAGGATAATGTCCTCTTTTCTAGAAAAGACAAACACACACATATTACTATTACTACTCGTATAACTACAACGTGTTTGCTTTACTTACACATTTAGCAAACACGAGAGTCCTCAGCTTCCTCTGGTATCCTAAATGTTCTGGGGAGGATATTTAGCCAATTGGAGTTAGTTTTGTACCTAGAAGCAATAATGCAGCACCATATTGTCAATACATTCTGACAGGCTGTCTCTGGTTCACTGGCAGGGCGTTGCTGTGGGAAGGGTTGGATCTTTCAACACACCTGTCGGTCGTTAACTAAATCCATCTAAGTTATAGTTAATGGTGTGTGTGTGTGTGTGTCTGTAGGAGCACGTCAGGGGACAGTGTGCAGCTGGTGGAGACGTCTCTGGACACCAACCTGCTGAACAATGCTGTCAGACTCAAACTGTGTCACTGCTCCGTGCTGCCGGGTGGGGTCACCATCATCGAGACGCTCAACAACGTCATCATCCTGCTGTCCACCAATCAGAGCGTCCACAGGCTGCTGCTGCCACACCCTGCACGCATGTACCGCAGCGTGAGTACGCATATACTGAGAGTACACATATACTGAGTACGCGTCTACCGCAGTGTGAGTACGCATATACTGAGAGTACGCATATACTGAGAGTACGCATATACTGAGAGTACGCATATACTGAGTACGCGTGTACCGCAGCGTGAGTACACGTGTACTGAGTACGCGTGTACCGCAGCGTGAGTACACGTGTACTGAGTACGCGTGTACCGCAGCGTGAGTACACGTGTATTGAGTACGCGTGTACCGCAGCGTGAGTACACGTGTATTGAGTACGCGTGTACCGCAGCGTGAGCACGCGTGTACTGAGTACGCGTGTACCGCAGCGTGAGTACGCGTGTACCGCAGCGTGAGTACGCGTGTACCGCAGCGTGAGTACGCGTGTACCGCAGCGTGAGTACACATGTACTGAGTACGCGTGTACCGCAGTGTGAGTACGCGTGTACTGAGTACGCGTGTACGTGTACTGAGTACGCGTGTACCGCAGCGTGAGTACGCGTGTAGTGAGTACGCGTGTACGTGTAGTGAGTACGCGTGTACGTGTAGTGAGTACGCGTGTACGTGTAGTGAGTACGCGTGTACCGCAGCGTGAGTACGCGTGTACCGCAGCGTGAGTGCGCATATACTGAGTACGCATATACTGAGTACGCGTGTACCGCAGCGTGAGTACGCATATACTGAGTACGCGTGTACCGCAGCGTGAGTACGCATATACTGAGTACGCGTGTAACGCAGCGTGAGTGCGCATATACTGAGTACGCATATACTGAGTACGCGTGTACCGCAGCGTGAGTACGCATATACTGAGTACGCGTGTACCCCAGCATGAGTACGCATATACTGAGTACGCGTGTACCGCAGCGTGAGTACACATATACTGAGTACGCGTGTACCGCAGCGTGAGTACACATATACTGAGTACGCATATACTGAGTACGCGTGTACCCCAGCATGAGTATGCATATACTGAGTACGCGTGTACCGCAGCGTGAGTGCGCATATACTGAGTACGCGTGTACCCCAGCATGAGTACGCATATACTGAGTACGCGTGTACCGCAGCGTGAGTACGCATATACTGAGTACGCGTGTACCCCAGCATGAGTACGCATATACTGAGTACGCGTGTACCCCAGCATGAGTACGCATATACTGAGTACGCGTGTACCGCAGCGTGAGTACACATATACTGATTACGGGTGTACCGCAGCGTGAGTGCGCATATACTGAGTACGCATATACTGAGTACGCGTGTACCGCAGCGTGAGTACGCATATACTGAGTACGCATGTACTGAGAGTACACATTAGTGATGCGCGGGTCAAGGATCGACCCATCGTGACAGCCAATCCGCATCGCCCAATCCGCAAAATGATGCTCTGATTTTTAACCCAACCCTCGAAAACGGGAGAGAACAGAAAAATGAGTCTACATCGTGATTTGCAATAGAAAAACACATGGTAACCTAGGCCTACCAACAAGAGGGATTTGCTCACCTTGCACTGCTGTTTGGTTGTCCCAAACTTTTATATGATGCATAGGCTACTACACATTAACTGAATCTTAACAATCATGGAACGGCAGAATGTTCCAAACAACATGTTTTATTCTTGAAATACAGAGGAAAACCAACAACTCAACATTTTAATATGTATAAACTTAGGCTACATATCCCCCTCTTCTCTCTCCCTCTCCTTCTCCATCTCACTCACTCACTCACTCACTCACGAGTGCACGCACATACCCAACAGGCGGGCTTAATTTATCACAGAGAAACATTGACAAGTTGGTTGGCTATTGAACACAAGCCACTCGCTTTGTTAACATTTTTCTCTTGGGGCTTTAAAACCGAAAAAAACTCACACAATGTCTCACACAAAAGGAGCCGATTGTTAATCAGTTAGCTTTTTTTTCGGGGTGTCGTGCTTTACCTTTTAAGTGTACACGACACACGATAGCAGAGCGAACAGGTACTGGAGGCGTAGAGCGAGGAGATCATTGTCCACTCGTTAATCTATCGTGGATGGCGTCGTGCTTGCGGAAGGATTAAAAAAAACCTAAATGGGTCGCAAAATTTACTTTGGCGGCCGTTAAGATACCTTGGCGGCCCTGCCCAAGTAAAGTTTGTGTGGGAAACCCTGTCCTGTGCCACACAGCTGAACCCCTTATCAAATGGGCGTAGATCAGTGCAGGAGAAATCTACTAAATCGTCAACTAGTCTGCAGAGGTCAGTACCTGCCAGAAGTGGTCCAAGGTTGGAAAACCGGTGAACCCGTGACAGGGTCATGGGCGGCAAAGGCTCATTGATGTGAGTGGGGAGTGAAGGCTGGCCCGTGAGGTCCGATCCAACCAAAAGGCTGCTGAAGCAGTTCCTGCAAGTTCTGGTAGAAAGGACTCAGAACAAACAGCATCACAGCTTGTTGAGGAGGGGACTGCATAGCTGCAGACCGGTCAGGGTGCCCATGCTGACCGTTGTCCACTGCCGAAAGTGCCTACAGTGGGCACCTGAGCATCAGAACTGGACCACAGAGCAATGGAAGAGGGTGGGCTGGTCTGATGGATCACCTTGTGTGGACGGCCGGGAGCGTCTCTTACCTGGGGAAGACATGGCACCAGGATGCACTTTGGGAAGACGGCCAGCTGCGGAGGCAGTGTGACGTTCTGGGCAATATTCTGCTGGGAAACGTGGGGTCTTGTCATTCATGTGGATGTTACTCTCATTACTCCCTAATGGCAGTGGACTCTCTCGGCAGGATGATGCCGTCTGCTTCACTGCAAGTGGTTCAGGAATGGTTTGAGGAACACCACAGCGAGTTCAAGGTGTTGACTTGTTGACATCGAGCATCTGTGGGATGTGCTGGATAAACAAGTCTGATCCATGGAGACCCCCCCTCTCTTACAGGTCTTAAAGGACCTGCTGCTAACGTCCTGGTGCCAGATCAGGGGTTCATAATGTTATGGCTGACCAGTGTGTGTGTGTATATACTGTTACGTTAGAGCTGCGAGCAGTGATGAGCGGGTCTTCGACGCTCCGCGCAGGTCTGCTGTTGTACGCACGTCGCCGCGTCACAAAGGTGTCAAGAGGACTCGGCCGTTAGCAAACGTGGGAAGTTTCAGGCTGATCGGAGAATGTACATGGAATTACAGCTGTAACATAAACATGACGAGTGATCTGTCGCCATGGTAACTGCTTATGATGACACCCCATAATAGGCCTAGGTGTCTTGGGGTTGTCAGTTGGAGTTATGACATCATCTTGTTCCATGGCGAGGGATCACCTAGCATAGCGCAGACGTGAAGCTGGGTGCCACATTATGTTGGGTATCGTTTTACCGCCCAGGTCTCAATACGTTGCTTTCCAAGTTTGGAGTTGATCGGATAAGTGCCCTAGGAGGAATTCCTCAAAGTACGGAGGGCTAAAAATGCGATAAATCTAAATTTTCCAATGCTGTATTCAAAATGGCCGACTTCCTGTACGTTTTTTTCATACCCCACCAAGAGGGTTTTTGGTTCATCTCAGCACCCTAGACTTACGTAGCAAATTTCGTTCGTTTACGAGAAAGTTAAAGGGGGGGGAGTTTACGTTAAAAAGGAAGTGGGCGTGGCTTGCACATTGTTTTACGCAAAGTTCCGGAACCAATTAACCATTGCAATTTTCACCAGTTCTGACGCGCGTGCAAAATTTGGTGAGTTTTCACATATGTTGCGGGGGTCAAAAGTGAGCGCAGTGTATTAAAAGAAAAATGGTAATAACCCTTTCAATATCAACGGTGCTTCCGTAGAGCGGCTACCCACCGGCCAAGATTTCCATCCCGTTTTCGCCCGTCGTTTTCTGTGTGTTTTGCAGGGTTGACGCTCGCAACGCTTCGCTTGCGATTACAATAGGGTCTTCGCCGACCTCTGGTCTCAGACCCTAATTATATGCCGATCAGCCATAACATTATGACCCCCTGTCTAATATAGGGTCTCCTGACCCGTCGAGAGCTAGACTCTTCTAGACCTCTGAAGGTGTGCTGTGGTCTCTGGCACCAGGACTTTAGCAGGACGTGAAAAGTTGTCATCAAAGCAAAAGAGGTCAATTTGAAGAATGTGGAATATGAATCCTGTGTTCTTTCATAGCTGTGAAGTCTTCAGAGGAACAGAACCCTTTGAACGGCTGCTTCTGGATTTAGTGACTGTTTCTGTGTCAACAGGAGCTGGTGACGGAGCTCCACATGCAGTCCATCTTCACAGATGTGGGGAAGCTGAGTTTGCAGGACTCCTCTCACAGTGCTCTCATCCCGGGGGGGGCGGGCGGGTCCAGCTGCTCCACCGGCTGGCTCAGTGAGTCCGGAGAAGCTCACTACGCCCTGGCTTCACCTGCAGGGGGCATCATGGTGCTGACGCTGCGTCCTCACGACTCTCCAGGTACACCTGTCAGACCTGTAACACCAGACACACCTGAAACACCTGTCACACCAGACACACCTGTCACACCTGTAACATCTGTCACATCTGTCACACCTGAAACACCTGTCACACATTACATTTAGCTGACCCTGTAACCCCTGTCACACCTGTCTGTCTCCCTCTCACCTGTCCCCCCTCTCTCAGGTGAGGTGTGTGTGGTGGAGCTGAAGAGGAGCTCGATGATGCAGCGGTTGTCAGGCTGGATGCCGTCAGCCATGCGGGGGGAACAGGGTGGCGGGGGCGCCCTGAGCCTTGCGGTCCGAGAGCTGGAGGGCGACTGTTTCCTGTTCGCTCTGTGTCAGGACCTCAGGCTGCGTCTGTGGAGCTTCAGGGTCAGAACCTCAGTCTAACTAACCCTGCAGTAGCAGAACCTCAGTCTAACTAACCCTGCAGTAGCAGAACCTCAGTCTAACTAACCCTGCAGTAGCAGAACCTCAGTCTAACTAACCCTGCAGTATCAGAACCTCAGTCTAACTAACCCTGCAGTAGCAGAACCTCAGTCTAACTAACCCTGCAGTAGCAGAACCTCAGTCTACCTCAGTCTAACTAACCCTGCAGTAGCAGAACCTCAGTCTAACTAACCCTGCAGTAGCAGAACCTCAGTCTAACTAACCCTGCAGTAGCAGAACCTCAGTCTAACTAACCCTGCAGTAGCAGAACCTCAGTCTAACTAACCTTGCAGTAGCAGAACCTCAGTCTACCTCAGTCTAACTAACCCTGCAGTAGCAGAACCTCAGTCTACCTCAGTCTAACTAACCCTGCAGTAGCAGAACCTCAGTCTAACTAACCCTGCAGTAGCAGAACCTCAGTCTAACTAACCCTGCAGTAGCAGAACCTCAGTCTAACTAACCCTGCAGTAGCAGAACCTCAGTCTAACTAACCCTGCAGTAGCAGAACCTCAGTCTAACTAACCCTGCAGTAGCAGAACCTCAGTCTACCTCAGTCTAACTAACCCTGCAGTAGCAGAACCTCAGTCTAACTAACCCTGCAGTAGCAGAACCTCAGTCTAACTAACCCTGCAGTAGCAGAACCTCAGTCTAACTAACCCTGCAGTAGCAGAACCTCAGTCTAACTAACCCTGCAGTAGCAGAACCTCAGTCTAACTAACCCTGCAGTAGCAGAACCTCAGTCTAACTAACCCCGCAGTATCACAACATCAGTCTAACTAACCCTGCAGTAGCAGAACCTCAGTCTAACTAACCCTGCAGTAGCAGAACCTCAGTCTAACTAACCCTGCAGTAGCAGAACCTCAGTCCATCTGACCCTGCAGTATCAGAACCTCAGTCCATCTAACCCTGCAGTATCAGAACCTCAGTCTAACTAACCCTGCAGTAGCAGAACCTCAGTCCAACTGACCCTGCAGTAGCAGAACCTCAGTCCAACTGACCCTGCAGTATCAGAACCTCAATCCAACTGACCCTGCAGAGAGCTAACGCTGCATCTGTCCCTCCCAGGACCAGGCCTGTGTGCTGGAGGCGGACATGTTGGAGTACATGCCATCCTGCAGGGGGGCGAGGCGTCTGTCTGGGCACGGACATCGTCTGCGGCTGGTCCTCTGCTCCACTGGCCTCTGCCTCGGAGTTTACCTGGCAGTACCTGGCCGAGGACAGTTCACCGTGCTGCAACTCATCTCCACTGACAGCAACCGCTACAGCCTGGACCACGTGTCCTCGCTCTTCACCCCACAGGTGAGCTCTGTCCCCACACAGGTGAGCTCTGTCCCCACACAGGTGAGCTCTGTCCCCACACAGGTGAGCTCTGTCTTGACAGGAAGTGTCCTGAGCAGAATGATGAGAGACACCTGAGTCTGATTTTGTTTCTGTAGGAAACGCTGGTGGACTTCACTCTGACCCCCACAGACATCTGGGCTGTGTGGGTGGACGATTCAAACGCCACTGTGGTCAAATACATCAACTTTGAACAGTGAGTTATTATCCCACAATCAGGTACATTACCCTTTGAGCAGTAGGTTTATGTGTGTGGTGTGTGTTGCAGCAACACTGCAGGTCAGTGGAACCAGGTGTTTGTTCAGCCTGCACCTGAAGATGAAGTCCACATCGGAGTGGACCAGGACCCCAGAGTAAGACCTGTTTCATTGTTCAGCTGAACTCAGCAGGTGTTCCTCTTTGTTGCTGTGACGAAATAAAATACATATCATTGATGAAAGTAATATCATGTTGATTGTTTTTTATAAACGTGTTCAGGTTTTTACCAAGTTCAGGATTTAAACAAACTGATAGAGAGAAACTACATTTAAAGACCCAGCGTATCATGTGAGCTCCCACCATACTCTGTGTTCACAGGAGACGTACCTGGAGGTCCTCTTCTCCCCGTTACGCTTCACAGCTTCAGCCATACTCAAAGCTCTACAGGTGAGAAACACCTGCTCTACGTACAGCTGTACAGGTGATGCTGTGCGTGCAGCTGTACAGGTGATGCTGTGCGTGCAGCTGTACAGGTGATGCTGTGCGTGCAGCTGTACAGGTGATGCTGTGCGTGCAGCTGTACAGGTGATGCTGTGCGTGCAGCTGTACAGGTGATGCTGTGTGTTGTGCTTCAGATCTTCCGCAGAGGCTCGGACAGAGACAGGACCTCAGATGTGTCCTGGGAGAGTCTGAAGAAGGAGGTGACGGTGGCGGTGGAGAGTGAGGTGCTTCAGAGCTCACAGTTACACCACACAGCTGGTTCTGGTTCTGGTCCTAGTCTGTCTTTAACTTGTGTGTTTCCTGCTGCAGCTGCAGAGCAGTGTGACGGAGTTCGAGTTCTCTCAGGAGGAGTACCGACAGCTGCAGGTGGAGTTCTGGTCCAAGTTCTACGCCTGCTGCCTGCAGTACCAGGAGGCTCTGTCCCTGCCTCTGGGCCTCAGCGTCAGCCCCAGCACCGGCATGGCCTGCCTGCTGAAGAAGGTGCTTCCCATTATACATGGTGTTGTCATGTTAAGGGTTTAGCCTCAATACCTCCCGTGAATACTCAGTAGGACACCTCAGGGAATGGGCTTCGTTAGTGTTCTAGTTCATCAGATCAAAAAGTGCTGACACATTTGACATGAAATCTATTGTGCTTCTACAAACAAAACTCAAAATAATCAAACTGTGTTTCAGGGTTTCGTGTCGTTCCTCCTGCCATGTTTTGCTGTGGATCACCTTTACCTGTCCTACGAAGAGTACCTGTCATCAGAAGAGGAGACGGCCATCGCCGAAGGTGAGTTCACATCACTAAGCGGTCACATGACTTTACGTCTCAACCGCTAAGCTAGGTGCGGCTAATGTTGGGCTATAAAGGAACTAGATAGATAGAATGGGAGAATTAAACCCTCTGAAATTGGTCCTCTGCATTTAACCCATCCTAGTACTAGGAGCAGTGCGCAGCTATTGTGCAGCGCCCGGGGAACTACAGCACAGTCACATGACTACACCGCTAAGCTAAAGGCTAATGTTGCGCGTGTTGACATTTTGTAGTCTCATCTGGACTCCCGGTAGCACCTCTGTTTTTTAATCCTCCAGTGGGATATATTTACTGACACATTTTATGTGGTAGAACATTCCTGCAGCTCTCTATTATTATTATAATAATAACAACAACAACAACAACGGTATTAATATGATGCTACTTGGATCCGGGAAATGCTGCAGCTGGTCCAAATGATGATGATACTGAGTATATGTCTATCATAGACCCGGAGCTGGGCCGGGACGTGCTGCAGCTGGTCCAGTGTCTGCGGCTCGTCAGTGATGCAGTTTCTGCAGAGATGGCATACGAGATGGAGAAAGCTCTGGAACACCTTCAGTCACCGGAGAGGGCAGCAGACCTCGTGCTGGAGAACCTGCTGTCCAACGACAGGTGCGCTGACTCTATTCATGGTTCTATAACGTGCTGTCCAGCGGGTCCTCTTAAAGAGATGTGTTTTTAAATGTGCAGTGATACCGTGATGGAGGATATCCAGAACAAACTGCAGGACGTCAGGAACCCCGCGGCAGCCATGACTGTTCTTCTGAGGGAGCTGGACCTGGAGACGGACTCTGAGGGCTCAGCGCCCCTGCTCTCCGTCTCACAGGATACAGCAAGTGAGTGTTAGTTGCCCTGCTCTGTGTCTGGCAGGTTCTGACGGTGTGTTTGTTGCCCTGCTCTGTGCCCTGCTCTGTGTCTGGCAGGTTCTAACAGTGTGTTTGTTGCCCTGTTCTGTGTCTTGCAGGCCAGCCTCTGGGTGTGAGGATCAGCCTGTCTCAGCTGTACAGCAGCAGCTCAGCAGTGTCACTCATCTGTCAGGCCGTCTGTCACATGACCATGACCCGAGAGCTGTTCTGCAGAGACCTGCTGATCCTGCAGAAACTTTACCTGCGCCTCGGAGACAATGTGCGTACACACACACACACACACACACACACACACACACACACACACACACACACACACACACACACACACACACTGTGGATAACTTGTGGATTAATTAAACATTAGTGTGCGTGCATGTTAAATAATTTTTATCAATAATAATCCTCTTAAAGGTCCCCTGTGATGCTACTTTTCAGGTCCATGTATGTCGTTGCTCCACTAGGACATGTTTTCATGCTTCAATGTTGAAACAGCGCTTTATTTTCCTCACACTGCCTGTTCATAAATGACCACTTTTCACTCCGTCTGAAACGCTCTGAAGAGCCCATGCCCCCACTTTGCAAAAGCTCACTCTGCTCTGATTGGTTAGATGGCGACTCTGCAGTGATTGGTCAACCCCTTAGAGATTTGTCGAAAGAATAACTGTGAAAAAATGGCATCGCTTGTTGTGCCGTACCAGTTTATTACAAATAAATCCTGATAGATTATCAGTATTCATGTCAAAGTGACACAGAGACGTTGACCTTCAGCCGAGACGTTGACCTTCAGCAGAGACGTTGACCTTCAGCAGAGACGTTGACCTTCAGCAGAGACGTTGACCTTCAGAGTGTTTTTGTGACCTTGAACACATCTTTTGATCTCAGACAGATAGACTGCTCATACCTATGGCTCTGTGAAGGGAAGCAGTTTTCTTGCTCTTTCTTGGCTGCTAGTTCAGTGAGGTTTGGTCGTACAGGGATGAGACTTATACAAATGGAATCCGTGGAATCTCAGGCTTCATATGATATGTGGTTTGTGCAGAGTGCATGAAGTAAACTCGGTGCTGTGTAGCGTTAGCTCGTTTTCGTTCAGTGCTGATTTAGACGCTTGGTGTTGGAATTATGTTTAGTTTTGGTCAAAATGGTTGACATGGTGTGGTAGCTGAGTTTCTTCCCCTTCAGTGGGTATGCCACATTAATAGGTTGCTGCGTCTGCCCCCGCTCGGGCTTAATTGTGAATGAAAGACGGAGCGACTCGCACTGCTATTGGCTAGAATTCAGTTCTGTATCACGGTGAGGTCAGTGTGATACGGAACTGAACCAGGAAGTAAAGAAAGGAATCTCATCGAGGCGTTTCAGGAGGGATATGGGAGAGAATCTCCCTCTGGCCTGAACTTTGGGATGATAGCTTTTGCAGACCTATTACAGACCGACATAAATAACACACTACAGGAAAGGGAGAACCCCAAAAAGCATAATATGGCTCCTTTAAATCTATAACTAAATAGTGTGTGTGGTTGAACGTTAGCACACTCTGTTGGACCCTCAGGAGAACTACTTCATTGTGTGTGTGTGTGTGTGTGTGTGTGTGTGTGTGTGTGTGTGTGTGTGTGTGTGTGTGTGTGTGTGTGTGTGTGTGTGTGTGTGTGTGTGTGTGTGTGTGTGTGTGTGTGTGTGTGTGTGTGTGTGTGTGTGTGTGTGTGTGTGTGTGTGTGTGTGTGTGTGTGTGTGTGTGTGTCCCAGGTGTTCCTGGGGGGAGGGGCTCAGTTGCTGCAGCTGCAGCAGGATCTGATCCCTCGGAGCTCAAACCTCCTCTCCTCCTATCACCTCCTCAAACACATCAGCCAGAGCCTGGCATCCTCTGTGGCGCTGGACCTAATGTGAGTGCTCTGTCACTCACCAGCTTCATGTTCAGATAGAAACACCCTCAGGGATGATGGATTTTCAGCTTCAGTCTTTACATGTCTACTCGTTGGTTGGCTCGTAATTTGAATGCTATATGTTCTCCGTCCTCCTGCAGAGAAGCCAACCTGCAGCACCTCACCGTGTTGGAGCTGTCTGACTCGCCGAGCCTCAGCAGCGCATCAGGTCAGACTGCACATCCCACAATGCACTGCTCACATTGAGTATGAGGCAATGACAGTGAAGGACCTATTTTTCAGTTTGTGTATGAGGTAATAAGATAAGATGTACCTTAATTAATTCCCGTGGGGAAATTCAAGTTTTTATGCCCCAACAGAGAAGAGGAAAAACAGTACAGGTTAGCACAGGGAAATAAAACACACATTTAAAACATAAATAAAAGATTCTAAATTCATGTTATAGTGTGTGTATGAGGTTAGGACAGTGCCCACATGTTGTTACAGTGTGAGTATGAGGTTAGGACAGTGCCCACATGTTGTTACAGTGTGAGTATGAGGTTAGGACAGTGCCCACATGTTGTTACAGTGTGAGTATGAGGTTAGGACAGTGCCCACATGTTGTTACAGTGTGAGTATGAGGTTAGGACAGTGCCCACATGTTGTTACAGTGTGTGTATGAGGTTAGGACAGTGCCCACATGTTGTTACAGTGTGAGTATGAGGTTAGGACAGTGCCCACATGTTATTACAGTGTGAGTATGAGGTTAGGACAGTGCCCACATGTTGTTACAGTGTGAGTATGAGGTTAGGACAGTGCCCACATGTTATTACAGTGTGAGTATGAGGTTAGGACAGTGCCCACATGTTGTTACAGTGTGTGTATGAGGTTAGGACAGTGCCCACATGTTGTTACAGTGTGTGTATGAGGTTAGGACAGTGCCCACATGTTGTTACAGTGTGAGTATGAGGTTAGGACAGTGCCCACATGTTGTTACAGTGTGAGTATGAGGTTAGGACAGTGCCCACATGTTGTTACAGTGTGTGTATGAGGTTAGGACAGTGCCCACATGTTGTTACAGTGTGTGTATGAGGTTAGGACAGTGCCCACATGTTGTTACAGTGTGAGTATGAGGTTAGGACAGTGCCCACATGTTGCTACAGTGTGTGTATGAGGTTAGGACAGTGCCCACATGTTGTTACAGTGTGAGTATGAGGTTAGGACAGTGCCCACATGTTGTTACAGTGTGAGTATGAGGTTAGGACAGTGCCCACATGTTGTTACAGTGTGAGTATGAGGTTAGGACAGTGCCCACATGTTGTTACAGTGTGCGTATGAGGTTAGGACAGTGCCCACATGTTGTTACAGTGTGAGTATGAGGTTAGGACAGTGCCCACATGTTGTTACAGTGTGAGTATGAGGTTAGGACAGTGCCCACATGTTGTTACAGTGTGTGTATGAGGTTAGGACAGTGCCCACATGTTATTACAGTGTGAGTATGAGGTTAGGACAGTGCCCACATGTTGTTACAGTGTAAGTATGAGGTTAGGACAGTGCCCACATGTTGTTACAGTGTAAGTATGAGGTTAGGACAGTGCCCACATGTTGTTACAGTGTGAGTATGAGGTTAGGACAGTGCCCACATGTTGTTACAGTGTGTGTATGAGGTTAGGACAGTGCCCACATGTTGTTACAGTGTGAGTATGAGGTTAGGACAGTGCCCACATGTTGTTACAGTGTGTGTATGAGGTTAGGACAGTGCCCACATGTTGTTACAGTGTGAGTATGAGGTTAGGACAGTGCCCACATGTTGTTACAGTGTAAGTATGAGGTAAGGACAGTGCCCACATGTTGTTACAGTGTAAGTATGAGGTTAGGACAGTGCCCACATGTTGTTACAGTGTGAGTATGAGGTTAGGACAGTGCCCACATGTTGTTACAGTGTGAGTATGAGGTTAGGACAGTGCCCACATGTTGTTACAGTGTGAGTATGAGCTTAGGACAGTGCCCACATGTTGTTACAGTGTGAGTATGAGGTTAGGACAGTGCCCACATGTTGTTACAGTGTGAGTATGAGGTTAGGACAGTGCCCACATGTTGTTACAGTGTGAGTATGAGCTTAGGACAGTGCCCACATGTTGTTACAGTGTGAGTATGAGGTTAGGACAGTGCCCACATGTTGTTACAGTGTGAGTATGAGGTTAGGACAGTGCCCACATGTTGTTACAGTGTGAGTATGAGGTTAGGACAGTGCCCACATGTTGTTAGTGTGAGTATGAGGTAAGGACAGTGCCCACATGTTGTTACAGTGTAAGTATGAGGTTAGGACAGTGCCCACATGTTGTTACAGTGTAAGTATGAGGTTAGGACAGTGCCCACATGTTGTTACAGTGTGAGTATGAGGTTAGGACAGTGCCCGACATGTTTTTATAGTGTGAGTATGAGGTAAGAACAGTGCCTTCTCTACTCAGTGCTGAGCCCTCAGACGGTGGTGGAGCTCTTCTATCAGACGGTGGGCAGGAAGATGATCGTCTCTCAGATTTACTCGCAGCAGCAGAGCAGCTCCTTGCTTGTCTGGAGTCACTTGATCTCCAACGTGGTCGTTGTGCTCGCTCAGCTGCTGTATCCTTTCGCCTCCCTTTTTATTTATGTGATGTAATTGATATAATATTAACCAAGTCACTTCCTGTTTGTTATTGAATCTTAATGGCTGTCTCAGTTGGCCCAGTAACCCTGGTTTTCAGTTCCCAGAGTGTCTGATGGCCAACTGTCAGTACACACAGCTGCAGGTGGGTTTATTACCATCATTATTACTATTATCATTGGTTTTGTTTAAACACTGCCCTCACCCGTTCCCCCTGTCTGTAGGAGTACGTCCGCCTGATTGGTCCGTGGTGTCAGGTGAACATCGGCTCGTGTCGCTTCGTGCTGGGTCAGTGTTACCTGGCCAATGGAGAGGGGCAGAAGGTGAGTCGTCCTGGGACGTTTAGAGATGTCGCCTGGGGGCGAGGGTCGGGATATTTAGACCCTGATCTGCACATGAATAAAACGTGACCTGCCCTCTGTGTGCAGGCGCTGCAGTGCTTCCAAGAAGCAGCCACCGAGGTGGACAAGGAGGACTTCCTGTTGAGACTGACGGGTGGCGAGGAGGAGGACGCACCCCCCCGCCTACAGTACTTCAACAAGGTACAGCAAGTACTGCAGTATTACCACCAGGTACAGAGAGTACTGCAGTACTGAGTTTTATATGAATGTGCTGCAGGTGCTGCGCCTCCTGGAGGACGTGGGTCTGCCGGAGCTAGTCATCCAGCTGTCGTCTCTCGCCATCACAGAGGCCGGCAACGACGCCAACAGCCAGGTGACTCTCCATCATTATAGCCCTGTCTTTATTATGATCTGTTACCTCTGGTTATCATCATAAATATAACGCGTGGGTTCAGGCGGCTCTGTGGACCCGGATCTTCAAACATCACCTGGACCTGGGACACAACAGTGAGGCGTACGAGGCGCTGACGCAGAACCCCGACAGCAGCATGTGAGATCTCACACTTTACACCGATAAATGTGTACTCTATAAATATATTTACACAACCCTGTCAGCAGCATGTTTACATACGCAATTAAACATATCTATATCTATTTATACATGTATACCAAGGGTCCGACTGTTTGCAGCTGAGGGGCCACATACAGAAAGGGCTGGGCCCCTCACTAGAGGCATATTGCTTTATAAATGAGGTTATAAGTCAGAAAATCAATCTCATATGCTCTCCTGAGGGTTTATCCTGTGAGCAGCTCCTCCCTGAAGCAGGAGCTCTGACTGATGATAATGAGGGGGGGTATGACGAGTGTATTTCAAGCTGTTATGGAAATAAGTTATTGGGCTTTTTTTATCAACTCATTAACACATGAATACTGCTCTGAAATATAGGGTAACACATACATCTCAGAAGAACAAAAGAACACAAGCACAAGTTTCAGGGGGGCGCCGGAATCATTATACTTTTGGAATTGTCTGAGGGCGACAGTTGGCCCCCCGGGCCGTAGTTCTGACCCCCCCTGGTGTATACAGTATGTCATTATTAGAATATAAACTGTGTGTGTATGTAGTTGATATTGTGTGAATATTTAGAGCTGTAAACATGTTGCTGTTGTTGTCCTCAGGCAGCTGGATTGCCTCCGGCAGCTCGTGGTAGTCCTGTGTGAACGCTCTCAGCTCCAGGACTTGGTCCAGTTCTCCTACGTCAACCTGCACGACGAGGTGCCCCTTATATTAACATTAATAATAATACAATGTGATAAAAATCAAATGACGCCTTCACCATATATTTCTGTAGCGTGCACTGAATTAATTTCCATTATTTCTCTCAAACCTACTTGTACCCTCCTGTGGTAAACTGCACCTGTTGTTGTTTTTTATTCATTTGAATTATTGATGTATTCAATTGATTGTCAGGTGGTGAGCATCATAGAGTCCCGTGCCAGAGGTCTGGACCTGCTCGCACATAACTACTACGAGCTGCTGTACGCCTTCCACATCAACAGGCACAACTACCGGAAAGGTGGGGACATATCACCGACAAGTTTATCATGACATCATCATCTGTAACATCATCATCTCTAAGTGTGTGTGTGTGTGTGTGTGTAGCGGGCGCGGTCATGTATGAGTTGGGGATGCGTGTGTGTAGGGAGAACAGGACTCCTGCAGGTCTGCAGCAGCAGGTTAACTGTTTCCTGTCGGCTCTCAACTGCTTGCGCCTCATCAGGCCGGAGTACGCCTGGATTGTACAGCCGGCGCCTGGAGCCACAGTACGTATATTTATTTATGTGTGTATATTTATTTGTGTGTGTGTCTGTATGTATATATAGATACATAGATATATCACTTAATTTTAGAGACCATTGGTTGTATGCTTTGCAGTACGAGCGTGCGGGAGCGTCTCCGAAGAGAAACTCTGACGGGGAGTTCTCCTCTCAACCAGGTCAGTCACACATATTAACACAAAAAGGAAGGAAACGTGTGTGTGGTAGATTATGTCTTTGTTGTAACAAACTTCTTGGCAATAAAACTTGTACCGTTGGAGAGCCTGTTTTCTTAGCTTTCAAACGGGGCCATATCCGCTGGCTGAGTCGGGACAAATGCTGGTTGAAGAACGGGATGCTGTCCCACAGCAGGTGTGACCCGGCTGGAGACCAGCATGAGGAGGAGAGGCTGTGTCTGGCTCTTCCACACGCTACTCAGGCTGCTTGTTGAATTAATAAATGAATTGTTGCCAAACACCAAAAGAGTCAACAGCACAACAAGCTGTTTGCCAGATTTTTCATGGGCGCAACCCACACACTCAGCTCTGCTGCTCCTCCAACTAATGCATGAAGACAGGCTTTCCAACGGTATAACATTTATTGCCAAGAAGCTTTGTTACAATAAAGAAATGATCTACCACACACACGTTTACTACATGTGTGATACTATAGTAAATAAATCTATATCTCAGATACTTGTGTGTATATTTCTATATCTGTGTTCAGTGAAGCGTCAGGTGGACATCCTGGAGCTCAGAGACCTGGAGAGAGAGTATATCCTGTCCAGCAGCCGACTGAGCCTGAGCCAGCTCCACCCGAGCCAGGCTGCCATCGCAGGTACTATACCTTTACACCGTCCTAACACCCCCTAACAACCAGCTCCACCTGAACTAGGCTGCCATTGCAGGTACTATACCACCCACACCTTTATCCCAAACACATTGTTTATACAACATCTATGGGGGCGGCAGTGGCTCAATCTGTAGGGACCCCGACTTTGAACCGAAGGGTTGCTGGTTTGGTCCCGAGCGGAACAAAAATATACGGCGTGTGGACTGGTACTGGAGAGGTGTCAGTTGACGTCCTGGGCCCTGCCGAGGTGCCCTTGAGCAAAGCACCGAACCCCCAACTGCTCACTGGCGCTGGTGAGACTGGCAGCCTTCTCTCTGTCACCTCTCCAGATGCATGTGTGCACATACCTGTGCACTGTGTAGTTAATGTATATGTATCGATGTAAAACTGAGTGAAAACTGAATTTCCAACTGGGGGGATTAATAAAGGTTCATCTCCTTCTTCAACAGGCGGGGCCTCGGCGGGGGAGATGGTGTCTCTTCTGGTCCAGTCCGGTCTCTTCGACTCGGCGCTGTCAGTATGCCAGGCGTTTGGTCTGAGCCTCAGTCCGGTTTTCGAGGGTCTAACCTTCAAGTGAGATTTTCGTCTTCTCTCATGTTTTCCCAGTTCTACTCCTGGTACCTGTGTGACATCACTGTGTTTATAATGCAGGTGCATTAAGCTGCAGAGTGGAGGGGAGGAGCCTCAGAGCGACGCCTGGAGCTGGTTGGCTGCCAATCAGCTGTCAGCAGTTGTCAACACCAAGGAGTCCAGGTCTGTCCTCTAAGTACAAGGAGTACTACAAGTATTATCCCCTTAGTCAGCAGGAATGCTAGATGTGTGTGTGTGTGTGTGTGTGTGTGTGTCACAGTGCTGCAGACGAGGCATGGCGGCTGCTGTCCTCCTACCTGCTCAGGTATCCATGTTCTAATGGACGACATCATCGCTGCGTCATCAACAAGATGCTGTTGCACGGAGTGCCGCTCCCTGACTGGCTCATCAAGTCCTACAAGGTGAGAGCTCAACCAATCAGGAGGACGCAGAGAGCTGCAGAAATGCGTCCTGAAACCCGACATGACTCAGCATCACGACTCCTAACACCCGGCATGACTCAGCATCACGACTCCTAACACCCGGCATGACTCAGCATCACGAGTCCCAACTCCTAACATGATGTGCATCTCCACAGGAAGTGGACGCGGCGTCCCTTCTGCGTCTCTACCTGAACTTCGACCTGCTGGAGGCGGCAGGGGATCTGGTGCTGGAGTATGTGGATGCTCTGCTTGGGAGAAACCAGTACTACGGGTTAGAGGTGAGAACTACTGAGTCATGCTTTACTACACTCTATATTCTACTTAAGATGATCCGTCACATTAGTGTGCGTTTCTGTGTTTGTCAGGGCCCCCTCTCTGCGACCTCCCCCTCTGTCTGGCTGCCTTACACCTCCATCGATCAGCTGCTGCAGACGCTCAATGAGACGCAGACCAACAGCAGCGTGAGTACTTCCTGTTCCCTCACTACTTCCGAGGATCGAGGCAGAAATGTTATCGCTACTCGTGCATCTAAGCTCTGCCCACAGCTGTCTTTTACCTGGAAAAACAAATACAGGACCGAGAATAATACATTGAAACTATAAAAAAAGAGATGGATGAATTTAGCAGCAGGGCATCATTTAAAAGTGATGCTGGAGTGAACGAGGACATCCCAATTCATACCTGAGGACTCCTCTGTACTCGCTTGTTTTCCTCACATCTTACGGGGGCGCGAGGAAGAGGCCAGATAATAAATTAGGTTGAATCTCCTGTGTGTACTTTACTTCCTGTTTTCATGTGTACTTCCTGTTTCAGATGTATAATAGGGTTCGGGACAGATTGGAGGACTACCACCGGCAGGTTGAACAAACAACCAGACGGAGACTCCTCGCCCGCTGAGGTCACTTGATCGCGCCGGCCAATCAGAGGCTCTCATCTTTGTGTTTATTTTTTTACAAAAATTCTCTTTTGTACTCCGTCAGGCAATAAAGTTTTCTCTGCTGCTCCGAGTCCTCTGTCATCTTTCTTTTTCTCTGGCGGTGAAGGCCCAGTTCCAACCCGACGCCTCCCCTTTCGAACAATGTCCACACACACTGTGCTTTGATTACAAAAATAATAATAAAAAGTCTAAATCTGAAGTCTGTGCATCATTTTGAAGGATAAGAAAAGTGACTGTACAGCTGAGACAATCGGGGGAGGGGTCATTCAACAGTCGGGGTGTATTTGTCTGATCGGAGAACTCTGAATGGTTTCTGCTGCTTCTGTCTGAGGCAAACACACTTACCTTTAAATCGAGCTGTTGGTCCCAAAATCAGCATAGTTTACTTGTAAGATCATTGTCTTATCTGTAGTCTCTTAAATGCATAATATTCATAGGGAATCTGCAAATGTATATTCTTCAGAAATATTATATCAAACAAGTATTCCTCGGTATCAATCAGGTAGTGACCCCTGGTGTAGATGGGTTCTTTCCTATTGCACTCTGCCCCACCCCCACCGGGTTTATAACTCTGCTCTTACTCTTTAAGTGTCAGAGCAACTGACAGAGTATAATGATTATCATACGGCCATTATCTTCATTTATCTGTCAGTAGCAGTGACAGTAGTTAGGGACAGTACGCAGGGACAGTAGTCAGTAACAGTACGCAGTGACAGTAGTTAGGGACAGTAGTCAGTGACAGTAGTTAGGGACAGTAGTCAGTTACAGTAGTCAGTGACAGCACGCAGTGACAGTAGTTAGGGACAGTAGTCAGTGACAGCACGCAGTGACAGTAGTTAGGGACAGTAGTCAGTGACAGTACGCAGTGACAGTAGTCAGTGACAGCACGCAGTGACAGTAAGTCAGTGACCAGGCACCGCATTAGTGGACCAGTATAGTCAGTGACAGCACGCAGTGACAGTAGTTAGGGACAGTAGTCAGTGACAGTAGTTAGGGACAGTAGTCAGTAACAGTACGCAGTGACAGTAGTCAGTAACAGTACGCAGTGACAGTAGTCAGTAACAGTACGCAGTGACAGTAGTCAGTAACAGTATGCAGTGACAGTAGCAGTGCCAGTAGTCAGTGACATAGTCAGTACAGTAGCAGTGACAGTAGTCAGTAACAGTACGCAGTGCGTTTCCGTAACAGTAGCAGTGAC
>NC_086350.1:47500-63015 GCF_036324505.1 Eleginops maclovinus | reverse complement strand
CCACAACACAAACAACCCCCAACCACACACCACCACACACCCCACACACACACACCACACACACACACACACACACACACACACACACACACACACACACACAAACTACAACAATGGCTTTTCAGTAAGCAGATTACTCAGTTACTGATGGGAGGTGTTATGTGGGTCAGTGACAGATAAGGGTTGGCAAGATAAGCAATTCAAAAATATGTTTAAACATGTATTACATGTTTACCAATTATAACGCCTGACAACAGTGGTAGAAACAGTGGTAGAAACAGAGAAACAGAGGTAGAAACAGAGGTAGAAACAGAGAAACAGAGGTAGAAACAGTGGTAGAAATCAGAGAAACAGAGGTAGAAACAGAGAAACAGAGGTAGAAACAGAGAAACTGAGGTAGAAACAGAGGTAGAAACAGTGGTAGAAACAGAGGTAGAAACAGAGGTAGAAACAGAGGTAGAAACAGAGAAACAGAGGCAGAAACAGAGGTAGAAACAGAGGTAGAAACAGTGGTAGAAACAGAGAAACAGAGGCAGAAACAGAGGTAGAAACAGAGGCAGAAACAGAGGTAGAAACAGAGAAACAGAGGTAGAAACAGTGGTAGAACAGAGGTAGAAAACAGAGAAACAGAGGTAGAAACAGAGGTAGAAACAGTGGTAGAAACAGAGGTAGAAACAGAGGTAGAAACAGAGAAACAGAGGTAGAAACAGAGGTAGAAACAGAGAAACAGAGGCAGAAACAGAGGTAGAAACAGAGAAACAGAGGTAGAAACAGAGGTAGAACAGAGAAACAGAGGCAGAAACAGTGGCAGAAACAGAGGTAGAACAGAGAAACAGAGGCAGAAACAGAGGTAGAAACAGAGGTAGAAACAGTGGTAGAAACAGAGGTAGAAACAGAGGTAGAAACAGTGGTAGAAACAGAGAAACAGAGGCAGAAACAGAGGTAGAAACAGTGGCAGAAACAGAGGTAGAAACAGTGGTAGAAACAGAGGTAGAAACAGTGGTAGAAACAGTGGTAGAAACAGAGGTAGAAACAGTGGTAGAAACAGTGGTAGAAACAGTGGTAGAAACAGAGGTAGAAACAGAGAAACAGAGGTAGAAACAGAGGTAGAAACAGTGGCAGAAACAGAGGTAGAAACAGTGGTAGAAACAGAGGTAGAAACAGTGGTAGAAACAGAGGTAGAAACAGTGGTAGAAACAGAGGTAGAAACAGAGGTAGAAACAGTGTAGAAACAGAGGTAGAAACAGTGGTAGAAACAGAGGTAGAAACAGTGGTAGAAACAGAGGTAGAAACAGTGGTAGAAACAGAGGTAGAAACAGTGGTAGAAACAGAGAAACAGAGGTAGAAACAGAGGTAGAAACAGTGGTAGAAACAGAGAGAAACAGAGGTAGAAACAGAGGTAGAAACAGTGGTAGAAACAGAGAAACAGAGGTAGAAACAGTGGTAGAAACAGTGGTAGAAACAGAGGTAGAAACAGAGGTAGAAACAGAGGTAGAACAGAGGTAGAAACAGAGGTAGAAACAGTGGTAGAAACAGAGGTAGAAACAGAGGTAGAAACAGAGAAACAGTGGTAGAAACAGAGGTAGAAACAGTGGTAGAAACAGTGGTAGAAACAGAGGTAGAAAAAGAGGTAGAAACAGAGGTAGAAACAGAGGTAGAAACAGTGGTAGAAACAGTGGTAGAAACAGAGGTAGAAACAGTGGTAGAAACAGAGAAACAGAGGTAGAAACAGAGGTAGAAACAGTGGTAGAAACAGAGAAACAGAGGTAGAAACAGTGGTAGAAACAGTGGTAGAAACAGAGGCAGAAACAGAGGTAGAAACAGAGGTAGAAACAGTGGTAGAAACAGAGAAACAGAGGTAGAAACAGTGGTAGAAACAGTGGTAGAAACAGAGAAACAGAGGTAGAAACAGTGGTAGAAACAGAGGTAGAAAAAGAGGTAGAAACAGAGGTAGAAACAGAGGTAGAAACAGAGGTAGAAACAGTGGTAGAAACAGAGGTAGAAACAGAGGTAGAAACAGAGAAACAGAGGTAGAAACAGAGGTAGAAACAGAGGTAGAAACAGTGGTAGAAACAGAGGTAGAAAAGAGGTAGAAACAGAGGTAGAAACAGAGAACAGAGGTAGAAACAGTGGTAGAAACAGAGGTAGAAACAGTGGTAGAAACAGTGGTAGAAACAGAGGTAGAAACAGAGGTAGAAACAGAGGTAGAAACAGAGGTAGAAACAGAGAAACAGTGGTAGAAACAGAGGTAGAAACAGTGGTAGAAACAGAGGTAGAAAAAGAGGTAGAAACAGTGGTAGAAACAGTGGTAGAAACAGAGGTAGAAACAGAGGTAGAAACAGAGGTAGAAACAGAGAAACAGTGGTAGAAACAGAGGTAGAAACAGAGGTAGAAACAGAGGTAGAAACAGAGAAACAGAGGCAGAAACAGAGGTAGAAACAGTGGCAGAAACAGAGAAACAGAGGTAGAAAACAGAGAAACAGAGGTAGAAACAGAGAAACAGTGGTAGAAACAGAGGTAGAAACAGAGAAACAGAGGTAGAAACAGTGGCAGAACAGAGAAACAGAGGTAGAAACAGAGAAACAGAGGTAGAAACAGAGAAACAGTGGTAGAAACAGTGGTAGAAACAGTGGTAGAAACAGAGAAACAGAGGTAGAAACAGAGAAACAGAGGTAGAAACAGAGGTAGAAACAGAGGTAGAAACAGAGGTAGAAACAGAGGTAGAAACAGAGGTAGAAACAGTGGTAGAAACAGTGGTAGAAACAGAGAAACAGAGGTAGAAACAGTGTAGAAACAGAGGTAGAAACAGAGAAACAGAGGTAGAAACAGAGGTAGAAACAGAGGTAGAAACAGAGAAACAGAGGCAGAAACAGTGGTAGAAACAGAGGTAGAAACAGAGGTAGAAACAGAGGTAGAAACAGAGAAACAGAGGTAGAAACAGAGGTAGAAACAGAGGTAGAAACAGAGAAACAGAGGCAAGAAACAGTGGTAGAAACAGTGGTAGAAACAGAGGTAGAAACAGAGGTAGAAACAGAGGTAGAAACAGAGGTAGAAACAGTGGTAGAAACAGAGGTAGAAACAGAGGTAGAAACAGAGGTAGAAACAGAGGTAGAAACAGAGGTAGAAACAGAGGCAGAAACAGTGGTAGAAACAGAGGTAGAAACAGTGGTAGAAACAGTGGTAGAAACAGAGGTAGAAACAGAGGTAGAAACAGAGGTAGAAACAGAGGTAGAAACAGAGGTAGAAACAGTGGTAGAAACAGAGGTAGAAACAGAGGTAGAAACAGGTAGAAACAGTGGTAGAAACAGAGGTAGAAACAGAGGTAGAAACAGAGAAACAGAGGTAGAAACAGTGGTAGAAACAGAGGTACAAACAGAGGTAGAAACAGAGGTAGAAACAGAGGTAGAAACAGAGGTACAAACAGAGGTAGAAACAGTGGTAGAAACAGTGGTAGAAACAGAGGTACAAACAGAGGTAGAAACAGAGGTAGAAACAGAGGTAGAAACAGAGGTAGAAACAGAGGTACAAACAGAGGTAGAAACAGAGGTAGAAACAGTGGTAGAAACAGAGGTACAAACAGAGGTAGAAACAGAGGTAGAAACAGAGGTAGAAACAGTGGTAGAAACAGAGGTAGAAACAGAGGTAGAAACAGGTAGAAACAGTGGTAGAAACAGAGGTAGAAACAGAGGTAGAAACAGAGAAACAGAGGTAGAAACAGTGGTAGAAACAGAGGTAGAAACAGAGGTAGAAACAGTGGTAGAAACAGTGGTAGAAACAGAGGTAGAAACAGGTAGAAACAGTGGTAGAAACAGAGGTAGAAACAGAGGTAGAAACAGAGAAACAGAGGCAGAAACAGTGGTAGAAACAGGTAGAAACAGAGGTAGAAACAGAGAAACAGAGGCAGAAACAGTGGTAGAAACAGAGGTAGAAACAGTGTAGAAACAGTGGTAGAAACAGAGGTAGAAACAGGTAGAAACAGAGGTAGAAACAGAGGTAGAAACAGAGGTAGAAACAGTGGTAGAAACAGTGGTAGAAACAGAGGTAGAAACAGAGGTAGAAACAGAGGTAGAAACAGAGGTAGAAACAGTGGTAGAAACAGTGGTAGAAACAGAGGTAGAAACAGAGGTAGAAACAGAGAAACAGAGGTAGAAACAGAGGTAGAAACAGAGAAACAGAGGTAGAAACAGAGGTAGAAACAGTGTAGAAACAGAGGTAGAAACAGAGGTAGAAACAGTGGTAGAAACAGAGGTAGAAACAGAGGTAGAAACAGAGGTAGAAACAGTGGTAGAAACAGAGGTAGAAACAGTGGTAGAAACAGAGGTAGAAACAGAGGTAGAAACAGAGGTAGAAACAGAGGTAGAAACAGTGTAGAAACAGAGGTAGAAACAGAGGTAGAAACAGTGGTAGAAACAGAGGTAGAAACAGAGGTAGAAACAGTGGTAGAAACAGTGGTAGAAACAGAGGTAGAAACAGAGGTAGAAACAGTGGTAGAAACAGAGGTAGAGAGGTAGAAACAGAGGTAGAAACAGAGGTAGAAACAGTGGTAGAAACAGAGGTAGAAACGGGTAGAAAAAGAGGGTAGAAAACAGGGAGAAACAGAAAAGAAACAGAGGTTAAACAGGGTAGAAAAAGAGGTAGAAACAGGGTAGAAAAAGGGAGAAACAGGGTAAAAAAGGTAAAACAGAGGGAGAAACAGGGGCAGGAGAACGGGAGAAAAAGTGGTAGAAACCCAAGGGAGAAAAAAAGGGTAGAAAACCGGGTGAAACGAGAAACAGGGTGAACAAAAAGGGTGAAAAAGGGTAGAAACGAGGTAAAAATGGGAGAAAACAGAGGAGGGGAAAAGGGTGAAAAAGGGAGAAACAGAGGGAGAAAAGGTAGAAAAAGGAAACAGAGGTAGAAACAGAGGTAGAAACGGAAAAAAGGCATGGTAGAAAAAGGAGAAACAGGGTAAAACGTGTAGAAACAGAGGTAGAAACAGAGGGAGAAACAGAGAAACAGATGAGTAGAAACAGAGGTAGAAACAGATGGTAGAAACAGAGGTAGAAACAGAGGAAACAGTGGTAGAAACAGAGGTACAGTGGTAGAAACAGTGGTAGAAACAGAGGTAGAAACAGTGGTAGAAACAGAGGTAGAAACAGAGGTAGAAACAGTGGTAGAAACAGAGAAACAGAGTAGAAACAGTGGTAGAAACAGAGGTCCTTGGTTGAAAGCAGTGGCGTCCTCAGGCCTGGGCTGGATGTTTAACAAATAGCCCCAGATTTCAAGATAGAAAACGTTTCACAACATAAAGAATATTTAAAAAAGAGTCAGGATATTTTCATCTGTCATACAATAATGCAATCAAAATGAATATAATACATTACTACAAGTACTTCTGGGTCTCTGTTCAAGCTCAGCTCTGTGTGTGGGACGAGCGCATTTTGAGTGAGTGAGCGAGAGAGAGAGCGCACGATTACGTGGAATGTTGTTGTTAGGATCTGGTGCTAGCTGCGCTAACAAATATAAGAAGCTGTTTCTTAAACAAGGTGGAGGAGAGCCCTCTCCTGTCAGACTGAGAGGCTGATAGCCTCAGCTCAGGTAAAGGACTCTCTGAGGGTTTGGATAGTTCACTTTCGTCTCAGTTATCACAGTGGCTCTCAAACCGTTTGTTCACAATTTGTGTAGACGTACAAGTATTTCCAAGGCACACCTTTATATGAACATTATAGTCAGAGAATAAATGAAAAACAGATATGAAATAATTCAAATTCACAATATAGGACAGTAAAACAAAAATATAGTTTAAAAAGGGAGTGATCTTTAAAATATGCTTGAAGAAAAATAAAATCTGTTCAGTTCTGTGGGTGTTGAGCTGTATCCGTAGATCTAGTCTCTTAATGTTGCTCTCTGATGCATTTAACTTCAACCCCTAGAGGATGTTAGGTCCTTCCCCCACTTAAAACATGTTGACATGGAAAGGAAACTAAACACATTTGCACACCTTTAACATAGTCCATATGCTTCTGTTTTGGTGGTCATACCACATTCATGCACGAGTCATAGGTGCACTCTGGGACTTAAAAATGGCACTTCACCCCTGGTGGAAACACCAGTGACAGAATCCTTTTTCAAGCGTAAGAAAGGACACTGACCTAGATTCTGCCTCCGGTAGCCCTGGTCCCATCCTCAGAGGCTGAAGGACTCTCATGCTTTAGTCAATCAGTGTACATGAACAGCAGCTCTGCAGACACAAACATCTTTCATCAATATTCAACAGCTGAATCCCTCATTTAACCACATACCTCTGTAACTTCCAAACCTCAGCTTTATTCCTGTTTACCATCTCATGTTTATGTTAGGGTGTATGTGCAGTGAGGCGGCCATTAATGAAACCCTATCAGTGTTCTTTTCCCCATAATGAAATGAAATGATTTGATTGACTTGAAAACGATAGCATTTCTTCCTGTCTGTCCACAGTCTCCACTAACAAGTCCTTAAACCCTACAGAGTCCATACTGTGTTCCTGTCTGTCCACAGTCTCCACTAACAAGTCCTTAAACCCTACAGAGTCCATACTGTGTTCCTGTCTGTCCACAGTCTCCACTAACAAGTCCTTAAACCCTACAGAGTCCATACTGTGTTCCTGTCTGTCCACAGTCTCCACTAACAAGTCCTTAAACCCTACAGAGTCCATACTGTGTTCCTGTCTGTCCACAGTCTCCACTAACAAGTCCTTAAACCCTAAAGAGTCCATACTGTGTTCCTGTCTGTCCACACTACAGTCTCCACTAACAAGTCCTTAAACCCTACAGAGTCCATACTGTGTTCCTGTCTGTCCACACTACAGTCTCCACTAACAAGTCCTTAAACCCTACAGAGTCCATACTGTGTTCCTGTCTGTCCACAGTCTCCACTAACAAGTCCTTAAACCCTACAGAGTCCATACTGTGTTCCTGTCTGTCTGCTTCTCTATCTGACGTCTCTTTTTTCTCTCTCTTGATCCTTTTTAGCCAGGTCATTATTTTGTTTAGCAACGGTGCGTTATAGAGTATTAACAACCTCTGAAATGTCCAAATTGACCGATCAGAATCAAGTACTCAACGAAGCTGTGTAATAAATAACATAAATAACAAAAGCTTATTGCTTATTAAAGCTATCTCTGATGCCAGGGAAACTGTCTCAGGGATGGTTCGATGTGTATCTTCTCACAGTCATCAGATCATTCCAACGTCCCCATGTCCACCGGCAGCTGCTGGGTTTTGTTGTGAAATATAATGACCCTTCAATCAGACTGTAGTTCACCTGCAGTAAATCCAGCAGCTACCCTGCAGTATACAAAGCATTCAAACTAGCTGCACCTTTACCAGCTCTGAGAACACTTTAATGATCAATCATTATAAAACAGATCAGAGATATTATTCTGAAATGGACCAATCAGACAATGACTACTTTTACTGTCGCTACTTTAAGTACATTTAGAGGAGAGTACTTTCTACTTTCACTGGAGGAACATTTAGAATACTTTCACTGTGACAGAGTATTCCTACACTCTGGTACTTCTACTTTACTCAAGTACAAGACCTGAGTACTTCTACTTTTACTCAAGAACAAGATCTGAGTACTTCTACTTTTACTCCAGAACAAGATCTGAGTACTTCTACTTTACTCAAGTACAAGATCTGAGTACATCTACTTTTACTCAAGTACAAGACCTGAGTACTTCTACTTTACTCAAGAACAAGATCTGAGTACTTCTACTTTTACTCCAGAACAAGATCTGAGTACATCTACTTTTACTCAAGTACAAGACCTGAGTACTTCTACTTTTACTCAAGTACAAGATCTGAGTACTTCTAATTTTACTCAAGTACAAGATCTGAGTACTTCTTTCACCTCTGGATGGCAGCTAGCTAGCAGGAAGCTTAGCAGAATCAGTGTTAGCAGAAGCAGCTAGTTAGCAGGAAGCTAGGCTAACCTCTCAATAAGCTAACACAGATTTCGGCTACCTAATTAGCTCCTCTGCTAACTCCACAAAGAACTGCTTTAACAGTAACATTAACACAGTACTCACCCCGTCAGTGTGTGGATGATATATATGTATATATATGTATATATATATATATATATAGTTACAACCGTTAGCCCGATGCTACAGAGCCTCCATCTTCCTCCCGAGCGCCAAAACAACACAACTTCTGCAGACAGTTTACCATCCAGAAACACGGCAGAACATGGGCTAAACTTGTGTTACACTCGGGTTAAACTCGGTCTGAACTCGGGTTACATCCATCAGGGGGTCTCCGTGGTGCCCTTCATAGGAAAAAGTTCTGTCCAGACGCACTTTCTCTCGGGGAAAAGCGATTTTAGATTAGAGAGAGGACTTTCTGCTGTCGGGAGAAAATCACTGCTGGGTAAACTTCCGAGAGACCCGCCAGACTGCGCATGCGCTGGACTGTGGGAGACCCGTTGCGCTGCGCATGCTCCGGTGGTCAGCTGATAGGGTCGAATTGTCCTAAAATCAGCTCCTCTGGTCTTCTCTATTTTTTGACCTCTGTGTGAAACGTAACGGGTTAATAAATAGTGGATAGGAGAATTCTGAAGGACTTAGGAGAAGAGAGTGCGGTGCTTTGAGAACCCGACTGCACTATCACTATCCACAGTGTTCAGGACAGAGGACGTTATTAATGAGCTGCTGTGGGGAACTCCAGTCCTCTGTACAGGACTACAGACTCTGACTCTGCTCCGGGCTCTGATGCTGCTGCTTTATTACATTTACATTGTCTTGTTTTTATGCTACTGCTACTGCAACGAAAACATTTCCCAAAATTGGGATCAATAAAGTACCCCTCTCTCGCTCTCTCGCTCTCTCGCTCTCTCGCTCTCTCTCTCGCTCTCTCGCTCTCTCTCTCTCTCTCTCTCTCTCTCTCTCTCTCTCTCTCTCTCTCTCTCTCTCTCTCTCGCTCTCTCTCTCTCTCTGAGAGAGAGAGAGAGATAGTGATAGTGCAGTCGGGTTCTCAAAGCACCGCACTCTCTTCTCCTCCAAGTCCTTCTGAATTCTCCTATCCACTATTTTTTAACCCGTGACGTTTCACACAGAGGTCAAAGAATAGAGAAGACCAGAGGAGCTGATTTGAGGACAATTCGATTGCAACCTTAGACTGCAACCAGGTTCTTTACCAGGTCCTCTACTTCCTGTAATATTACAAATTAAATGACATTTAACAAAGTCCAGGACGATAAATGATGATATGTATTAATACAAATATATAGTCATATATAATATCATGATAACATCATATAAATGGCTTAAGATTTGTTCAAATAATTTTCATAATAAATGAATCACTATTTCTTTTGACATATTTTGTGAAAAAATAATCGTGAATTGTTGCACTTGCTTTTCTTCAAATATTTTACCAGCATCGTCTATATTTTTGGATTATTTGAAAGTGGTTCAGGTTGTTCTGATGTCGGTAGATTTGGTAAGCAGATATGTGGTAAATATGTGATGAAAACTCAGAAAACTACATATTTTACTTCTGTGGTGTTTAATTACTGTTCAGGATGTTCAAAATACATCATGCACACTTGAAATGAATGGTTACATACACAATATAATGTGACCTTTATCCTGATGAAATGTAGTTATTTATATATATTTCAAATTCTTATGAACAGGAAACTGTAGCATCACAGAGTTCAGACAGCAATGTAAAATAAAGCTGTAAAAGCTCAGACACATAATTTAAAAGAGAAGAAGTATATATATATATCATTTCACATGGAAATGAAGCATATGTACCGTACATTATCTGCATGGTACATAAATAAAGTTTCTGAAATATAAACTTTGATAAAAAAATAAAGTGGTGTTTCGGGTGGAGAGGTTAGCGTCTGCTGAACAGCGTCTCTGTGGAGAAGTTTATAGAGAAATATATCATTAATATTATGGCATTAAAACACCCATATAAGTCTAATGATCTGCAGGTGTAGTTTGGTATTAATGATCTGCAGGTGTAGTTTGATATTAATGATCTGCAGGTGTAGTTTGGTATTAATGATCTGCAGGTGTAGTTTGATATTAATGATCTGCAGGTGTAGTTTGATATTAATGATCTGCAGGTGTAGTTTGATATTAATGATCTGCAGGTGTAGTTTGATATTAATGATCTGCAGGTGTAGTTTGGTATTAATGATCTGCAGGTGTAGTTTGGTATTAATGATCTGCAGGTGTAGTTTGATATTAATGATCTGCAGGTGTAGTTTGATATTAATGATCTGCAGGTGTAGTTTGATATTAATGATCTGCAGGTGTAGTTTGATATTAATGATCTGCAGGTGTAGTTTGATATTAATGATCTGCAGGTGTAGTTTGATATTAATGATCTGCAGGTGTAGTTTGGTATTAATGATCTGCAGGTGTAGTTTGATATTAATGATCTGCAGGTGTAGTTTGGTATTAATGATCTGCAGGTGTAGTTTGATATTAATGATCTGCAGGTGTAGTTTGATATTAATGATCTGCAGGTGTAGTTTGATATTAATGATCTGCAGGTGTAGTTTGTATTAATGATCTGCAGGTGTAGTTTGATATTAATGATCTGCAGGTGTAGTTTGATATTAATGATCTGCAGGTGTAGTTTGGTATTAATGATCTGCAGGTGTAGTTTGGTATTAATGATCTGCAGGTGTAGTTTGTATTAATGATCTGCAGGTGTAGTTTGGTATTAATGATCTGCATGTGTAGTTTGTATTAATGATCTGCAGGCGTAGTTTGATATTAATGATCTGCAGGTGTAGTTTGATATTAATGATCTGCAGGTGTAGTTTGATATTAATGATCTGCAGGTGTAGTTTGATATTAATGATCTGCAGGTGTAGTTTGATATTAATGATCTGCAGGTGTAGTTTGATATTAATGATCTGCAGGTGTAGTTTGATATTAATGATCTGCAGGTGTAGTTTGGTATTAATGATCTGCAGGTGTAGTTTGATATTAATGATCTGCAGGTGTAGTTTGATATTAATGATCTGCAGGTGTAGTTTGATATTAATGATCTGCAGGTGTAGTTTGGTATTAATGATCTGCAGGTGTAGTTTGATATTAATGATCTGCAGGTGTAGTTTGATATTAATGATCTGCAGGTGTAGTTTGATATTAATGATCTGCAGGTGTAGTTTGGTATTAATGATCTGCAGGTGTAGTTTGATATTAATGATCTGCAGGTGTAGTTTGATATTAATGATCTGCAGGTGTAGTTTGATATTAATGATCTGCAGGTGTAGTTTGATATTAATGATCTGCAGGTGTAGTTTGGTATTAATGATCTGCAGGTGTAGTTTGGTATTAATGATCTGCAGGTGTAGTTTGGTATTAATGATCTGCAGGTGTAGTTTGGTATTAATGATCTGCAGGTGTAGTTTGGTATTAATGATCTGCAGGTGTAGTTTGATATTAATGATCTGCAGGTGTAGTTTGATATTAATGATCTGCAGGTGTAGTTTGATATTAATGATCTGCAGGTGTAGTTTGGTATTAATGATCTGCAGGTGTAGTTTGGTATTAATGATCTGCAGGTGTAGTTTGATATTAATGATCTGCAGGCGTAGTTTGGTATTAATGATCTGCAGGTGTAGTTTGTATTAATGATCTGCAGGTGTAGTTTGGTATTAATGATCTGCAGGTGTAGTTTGATATTAATGATCTGCAGGTGTAGTTTGGTATTAATGATCTGCAGGTGTAGTTTGGTATTAATGATCTGCAGGTGTAGTTTGATATTAATGATCTGCAGGTGTAGTTTGATATTAATGATCTGCAGGTGTAGTTTGGTATTAATGATCTGCAGGTGTAGTTTGGTATTAATGATCTGCAGGTGTAGTTTGGTATTAATGATCTGCAGGTGTAGTTTGATATTAATGATCTGCAGGTGTAGTTTGATATTAATGATCTGCAGGTGTAGTTTGATATTAATGATCTGCAGGTGTAGTTTGATATTAATGATCTGCAGGTGTAGTTTGGTATTAATGATCTGCAGGTGTAGTTTTGATATTAATGATCTGCAGGTGTAGTTTGATATTAATGATCTGCAGGTGTAGTTTGATATTAATGATCTGCAGGTGTAGTTTGATATTAATGATCTGCAGGTGTAGTTTGGTATTAATGATCTGCAGGTGTAGTTTGTATTAATGATCTGCAGGTGTAGTTTGATATTAATGATCTGCAGGTGTAGTTTGATATTAATGATCTGCAGGTGTAGTTTGTATTAATGATCTGCAGGTGTAGTTTGATATTAATGATCTGCAGGTGTAGTTTGGTATTAATGATCTGCAGGTGTAGTTTGATATTAATGATCTGCAGGTGTAGTTTGATATTAATGATCTGCAGGTGTAGTTTGATATTAATGATCTGCAGGTGTAGTTTGATATTAATGATCTGCAGGTGTAGTTTGATATTAATGATCTGCAGGTGTAGTTTGGTATTAATGATCTGCAGGTGTAGTTTGATATTAATGATCTGCAGGTGTAGTTTGGTATTAATGATCTGCAGGTGTAGTTTGTATTAATGATCTGCAGGTGTAGTTTGGTATTAATGATCTGCAGGTGTAGTTTGATATTAATGATCTGCAGGTGTAGTTTGATATTAATGATCTGCAGGTGTAGTTTGATATTAATGATCTGCAGGTGTAGTTTGGTATTAATGATCTGCAGGTGTAGTTTGATATTAATGATCTGCAGGTGTAGTTTGATATTAATGATCTGCAGGTGTAGTTTGGTATTAATGATCTGCAGGTGTAGTTTGATATTAATGATCTGCAGGTGTAGTTTGATATTAATGATCTGCAGGTGTAGTTTGATATTAATGATCTGCAGGTGTAGTTTGATATTAATGATCTGCAGGTGTAGTTTGATATTAATGATCTGCAGGTGTAGTTTGATATTAATGATCTGCAGGTGTAGTTTGATATTAATGATCTGCAGGTGTAGTTTGGTATTAATGATCTGCAGGTGTAGTTTGATATTAATGATCTGCAGGTGTAGTTTGATATTAATGATCTGCAGGTGTAGTTTGGTATTAATGATCTGCAGGTGTAGTTTGATATTAATGATCTGCAGGTGTAGTTTGGTATTAATGATCTGCAGGTGTAGTTTGATATTAATGATCTGCAGGTGTAGTTTGGTATTAATGATCTGCAGGTGTAGTTTGGTATTAATGATCTGCAGGTGTAGTTTGATATTAATGATCTGCAGGTGTAGTTTGATATTAATGATCTGCAGGTGTAGTTTGATATTAATGATCTGCAGGTGTAGTTTGATATTAATGATCTGCAGGTGTAGTTTGATATTAATGATCTGCAGGTGTAGTTTGATATTAATGATCTGCAGGTGTAGTTTGATATTAATGATCTGCAGGTGTAGTTTGATATTAATGATCTGCAGGTGTAGTTTGATATTAATGATCTGCAGGTGTAGTTTGATATTAATGATCTGCAGGTGTAGTTTGATATTAATGATCTGCAGGTGTAGTTTGGTATTAATGATCTGCAGGTGTAGTTTGGTATTAATGATCTGCAGGTGTAGTTTGATATTAATGATCTGCAGGTGTAGTTTGATATTAATGATCTGCAGGTGTAGTTTGATATTAATGATCTGCAGGTGTAGTTTGGTATTAATGATCTGCAGGTGTAGTTTGATATTAATGATCTGCAGGTGTAGTTTGGTATTAATGATCTGCAGGTGTAGTTTGATATTAATGATCTGCAGGTGTAGTTTGATATTAATGATCTGCAGGTGTAGTTTGATATTAATGATCTGCAGGCGTAGTTTGATATTAATGATCTGCAGGTGTAGTTTGATATTAATGATCTGCAGGTGTAGTTTGATATTAATGATCTGCAGGTGTAGTTTGATATTAATGATCTGCAGGTGTAGTTTGGTATTAATGATCTGCAGGTGTAGTTTGGTATTAATGATCTGCAGGTGTAGTTTGGTATTAATGATCTGCAGGTGTAGTTTGATATTAATGATCTGCAGGTGTAGTTTGATATTAATGATCTGCAGGTGTAGTTTGATATTAATGATCTGCAGGTGTAGTTTGATATTAATGATCTGCAGGTGTAGTTTGGTATTAATGATCTGCAGGTGTAGTTTGGTATTAATGATCTGCAGGTGTAGTTTGGTATTAATGATCTGCAGGTGTAGTTTGATATTAATGATCTGCAGGTGTAGTTTGATATTAATGATCTGCAGGTGTAGTTTGATATTAATGATCTGCAGGTGTAGTTTGGTATTAATGATCTGCAGGTGTAGTTTGATATTAATGATCTGCAGGTGTAGTTTGATATTAATGATCTGCAGGTGTAGTTTGGTATTAATGATCTGCAGGTGTAGTTTGTATTAATGATCTGCAGGTGTAGTTTGATATTAATGATCTGCAGGTGTAGTTTGGTATTAATGATCTGCAGGTGTAGTTTGATATTAATGATCTGCAGGTGTAGTTTGATATTAATGATCTGCAGGTGTAGTTTGTATTAATGATCTGCAGGTGTAGTTTGGTATTAATGATCTGCAGGTGTAGTTTGAGCTGCAGATTTAGTTTGAGCTGCAGGTGTAGTTTGAGCTGCAGGTGTGGTTCTGACCTCTTTGGGAGTTGTAGTTCAAATGTTCACAGAGTGGATGGAGGTTCTCCTGGTCACAGCGGAGCTTCCTGGCTCTGAGAACGTCACGGATACACTGATGGAGGTACAGATACTGACCCTGAGGAGGTGGAAAAACTACATTAACTCTGAGGAGGTGGAGGAACTACATTAACTCTGAGGAGGTGGAGGAACTACATTAACTCTGAGAAGGTGGAGGAACTACATTAACTCTGAGGGGGTGGAGGAACTACATTAACTCTGAGGAGGTGGAGGAACTACATTAACTCTGAGGAGGTGGAGGAACTACATTAACTCTGAGGAGGTGGAGGAACTACATTAACTCTGAGGAGGTGGAGGAACTACATTAACTCTGAGGGGGTGGAGGAACTACATTAACTCTGAGGAGGTGGAGGAACTACATTAACTCTGAGGAGGTGGAGGAACTACCTTAACTCTGAGGAGGTGGAGGAACTACATTAACTCTGAGGAGGTGGAGGAACTACCTTAACTCTGAGGAGGTGGAGGAACTACATTAACTCTGAGGGGGTGGAGGAACTACATTAACTCTGAGGAGGTGGAGGAACTACATTAACTCTGAGGAGGTGGAGGAACTACCTTAACTCTGAGGAGGTGGAGGAACTACATTAACTCTGAGGAGGTGGAGGAACTAGATTAACTCTGAGGAGGTGGAGGAACTACATTAACTCTGAGGAGGTGGAGGAACTAGATTAACTCTGAGGAGGTGGAGGAACTACATTAACTCTGAGGAGGTGGAGGAGGTGGAGAAACTACATTTACTCTGAGGAGGTGGAGGAACTACATTAACTCTGAGGAGGTGGAGGAACTACATTAACTCTGAGGGGGTGGAGAAACTACATTAACTCTGAGGAGGTGGAGGAA
>NC_086350.1:0-42500 GCF_036324505.1 Eleginops maclovinus | reverse complement strand
CAGGAGGGTAACGGGTTACAGCAGAGTAACGGGTTATTACAGAGTAAAGGGTTACAGCAGAGTAACGGGTTATTACAGAGTAAAGGGTTACAGCAGGGTAACAGGTTACAGCAGAGTAACAGGTTACAGCAGAGTAAGGTGTTACAGCAGAGTAACAGGTTACAGCAGAGTAACGGGTTACAGGAGGGTAACGGGTTACAGCAGAGTAAGGTGATATAGCAGGGTAACGGGTTACAGGAGGGTAACAGGTTACAACAGAGTAATGGGTTACAGCAGAGTAATGGGTTACAGCAGAGTAACGGGTTACAGCAGGGTAAGGTGTTACAGCAGAGTAACGGGTTACAGGAGGGTAACAGGTTACAACAGAGTAATGGGTTACAGCAGAGTAATGGGTTACAGCAGAGTAACGGGTTACAGCAGGGTAAGGTGTTACAGCAGAGTAACGGGTTACAGCAGAGTAAGGTGTTACAGGAGGGTAACGGGTTACAGCAGAGTAAGGTGTTACAGGAGGGTAACGGGTTACAGGAGGGTAACGGGTTACAGCAGGGTAAGGTGCTACAGCAGGATAACGGGTTACAGGAGGGTAACGGGTTACAGGACGGTAACGGGTTACAGCAGAGTAAGGTGTTACAGCAGGATAACGGCTTACAGGAGGGTAATGGGTTACAGCAGGGTAAGGTGTTACAGCAGGGTAACGGGTTACAGCAGGGTAACGGGTTACAGCAGACTGTTACAGCAGAGTAACGGGTTACAGCAGCGTAACGGGTTACAGGAGGGTAACGGGTTACAGCAGGGTAACGGGTTACAGCAGCGTAACGGGTTACAGGAGGGTAACGGGTTACAGCAGGGTAACGGGTTACAGCAGGATAACGGCTTACAGGAGGGTAACGGGTTACAGACGGGTAACGGGTTACAGCAGAGTAAGGTGTTACAGCAGGATAACGGGCTTACAGGAGGGTAAGGGTTACAGCAGGGTAAGGTGTTACAGCAGGGTAACGGGTTACAGCAGGGTAACGGGTTACAGCAGAGTAAGGTGTTACAGCAGGGTAACAGGTTACAGCAGAGTAAGGTGTTACAGCTGGGTAACGGGGTTACAGCAGAGTAAGGGTGTTACAGCAGGGTAACAGGTTACAGCAAGTAAGGTGTTACAGCAGGGTAACGGGTTACAGCAGGGTAACGGGTTACAGGAGGGTAAGGTGTTACAGCAGAGTAAGGTGTTACAGCAGGGTAACAGGTTACAGCAGAGTAAGGTGTTACAGCAGGGTAACGGGTTACAGGAGGGGTAATGGGTTACAGCAGGGTAACGGGTTACAGCAGAGTAAGGTGTTACAGCAGAGTAGGTGTTACAGCAGGGTAACGGGTTACAGCAGGGTAAGGTGTTACAGCAGGGTAACATGTTACAGCAGAGTAAGGTGTTACAGCAGGGTAACGGGTTACAGCAGGGTAACTGGTTACAGGAGGGTAACGGTTACAGCAGAGTAAGGTGTTACAGCAGAGTACGGGTTACAGCAGGGTAACGGTTACAGGAGGGTAACGGGTTACAGCAGAGTAAGGTGATATAGCAGGATAACGGGTTACAGGAGGGTAACGGGTTACAGGAGGGTAACGGGTTACAGCAGAGTAAGGTGATATAGCAGGGTAACGGGTTACAGGAGGGTAACATGTTACAGCAGAGTAAGGTGTTACAGCAGGGTAACGGGTTACAGGAGGGTAACGGGTTACAGGAGGGTAACGGGTTACAGCAGAGTAAGGTGATATAGCAGGGTAACGGGTTACAGGAGGGTAATGGGTTACAGCAGGGTAACGGGTTACAGCAGGGTAATGGGTTACAGCAGGGTAACGGGTTACAGGAGGGTAACGGGTTACAGCAGGGTAATGGGTTACAGCAGAGTAACGGGTTACAGCAGGGTAACGGGTTACAGCAGGGTAATGGGTTACAGCAGGGTAACGGGTTACAGCAGGGTAATGGGTTACAGCAGGGTAACGGGTTACAGCAGGGTAATGGGTTACAGGAGGGTAACGGGTTACAGGAGGGAATGTGAACAAACCTCGTATTCCTCTGACAGCAGGTAGTTGGAGTCGGCCTGCAGCTTATTAAAGTGGCTCTCAAAGCTCAGGACCTTTATGGGACTGTAACAGAGTAAACTATTAGGCATATTAAAACTGCTGGAATAAGAAATAGAAGAACTTGACTTCTCACCTGGAGACCCGGCAGTTACTGAGGACAAGGTTTAGAATCAAGAAAAGCACACATACTGCTCGGGCTCATAGTGAAGCCATAGAAAATTCTTATTATCAACATATGACTAATGTTAGAACTAGTGCAGCTATTAGTACTACAGTGCTGAATGCAGTGTTATCATCTATTAGTACTACAGTACAACATGCAGTTTTATCAGATATTGGTTGTATAGTTCTGGATCCAGTATTATCAGCTATTAGTACTACAGTACAAAATGCAGTTGTATCAGTTATTAGTACTACAGTACAAAATGCAGTTGTATCAGTTATTAGTACTACAGTACAAAATGCAGTTGTATCAGTTATTAGTACTACAGTACAAAATGCAGTTGTATCAGTTATTAGTACTACAGTACAAAATGCAGTTGTATCAGTTATTAGTACTACAGTACAAAATGCAGTTGTATCAGTTATTAGTACTACAGTACAGAATGCAGTTGTATCAGTTATTAGTACTACAGTACAAAATGCAGTTGTATCAGTTATTAGTACTACAGTACAACATGCAGTTGTATCAGTTATTTGTACTACAGTACAAAATGCAGTTGTATCAGTTATTAGTACTACAGTACTGAATTTCGTATTATCAGCAGTACTATTAAAGTACAGAATGCAGTATTTCATGCAGTATTGCACCCTCTGACTTGCTGATGGAGGCCTGCTGTCAGTCCCTCCCTCCTCTCACTCATCCTGACCACCGTTCTCTCCTGAACTCTGAAACACATAAGTTATCTTTGTTCATCACCTGCGCTGTCGTCCAATCAGAACCTCTGAACCACCAGTCCGCTCACACTAACAGGTAAGCAATGATGGAAAGAGATTCTGATATGGACCCAGAGTCATGAATGCAGAAAGCTCTATCACAGTGCTAGAGAGGGGTGTTACAGTCCAGCAGAGAGCAGCACAGTGATGAACAGTGTTAGAGAGGGGTGTTACAGTCCAGCAGAGAGCAGCACAGTGATGAACAGTGTTAGAGAGGGGTGTTACAGTCCAGCAGAGAGCAGCACAGTGATGAACAGTGTTAGAGAGGGGTGTTACAGTCCAGCAGAGAGCAGCACAGTGATGAACAGTGTTAGAGAGGGGTGTTACAGACCAGCAGAGAGCAGCACAGTGATGAACAGTGTTAGAGAGGGGTGTTACAGTCCAGCAGAGAGCAGCACAGTGATGAACAGTGTTAGAGAGGGGTGTTACAGACCAGCAGAGAGCAGCACAGTGATGAACAGTGTTAGAGAGGGGTGTTACAGTCCAGCAGAGAGCAGCACAGTGATGAACAGTGTTAGAGAGGGGTGTTACAGACCAGCAGAGAGCAGCACAGTGATGAACAGTGTTAGAGAGGGGTGTTACAGTCCAGCAGAGAGCAGCACAGTGATGAACAGTGTTAGAGAGGGGTGTTACAGACCAGCAGAGAGCAGCACAGTGATGAACAGTGTTAGAGAGGGGTGTTACAGACCAGCAGAGAGCAGCACAGTGATGAACAGTGTTAGAGAGGGGTGTTACAGACCAGCAGAGAGCAGCACAGTGATGAACAGTGTTAGAGAGGGGTGTTACAGACCAGCAGAGAGCAGCACAGTGATGAACAGTGTTAGAGAGGGGATGTGTTGTGTTATCACGCCTTTAGATTGTAGATACTCACACTTTGCGAGTCTTTTGTCTGCAAACCAGCAGAGCGGTGATCCCCACCATCATAACGATGAGGAACATGCCGGCACTGACGCCCTCTATCACGCCGTTCAGAGGCTCTGAGGGAGGACACAGAAAGTCTTTAGGTGTGGACATGTGAGAAAATTCGGTTTCAATGAAAACGTTAATGTCTGACGGGAAGCGGACCGGCCTCGGTGACGACGGGCAGTGACAAGTAGGTGTCGCTGTACAGAGGAGAGGCTCTCTGCTGGTCATCAAACAGCTGAGTGAACGCTCGGATGCTGAGCCTGCAGACACACAGAGAAAAGGTCTGCCAAATACATGTAAGCTACAGTGTAGTTATGCAATGAAAATTAAGTACCAGGCATCTCCAAAAATGCAAAATAGATATATATAACACAAAAAACGATAAAATAATGCAGGAAGAAACAGTGGTAATAAAATAGTGCAAGAGGATGTTGACAGACCAATGTGCAAGAAATGCAGGAGAAGTGAACTATAGACAAGTAAAACAGAATAACATCAGCTAAAACTGTAAGATCAAATGTGGTTCAGCTAAATCAAATAAAGCTTATTGTGGGTCACAGGATGACTGAGGCTGAAAGCCTTGACAAACAGATGTCTTTTCAGTGCTTTTTAATATGTCAACAGAGTCAGCGGTCCTGATTTCAAGGGGGAGGGCGTTCCAGAGGGTGGGGGCTGCAACACTTAAAGCTTTGTTTCCAAAGGTGGGTTTCTTGAACATGACAGTGAGTTCACTGTACTCAAATGGCCTACAAAGTCACCAGATCAAAATCCTATAGAGCACCTTTGGGAAGTGGTGGAACGAGAAACTCGCATCATGGCCGTGCAGCCGACAGATCTGCAGCAACTGCGTGATGCTACCAGGTCAATATGGACCAACATGTGTGAGGAATGTTTCAGCCCCTTGTTGAGTGGTGGGTATGTCACGAAGCATAATCCCATTCACGGCACTACTATGTATATAATACCCTGCTATATATTTTGTCAACTCCAATAAGGTTTTCTTGTCTGACAGCTTACGGTACTGATTATTTATGCTCATAGTCCAACTGTATATATATATGAGCTTTCAGCCTCAGTCATCCATCGCTGTGACCCACCTTTGTTTATTTCAGATCTTTTTTATCTTCTTATTTGTATATATATATATATATATAATACTGGTTTGTCTCTATTTCTTCTCTATGGTCATACATTAGAATTGTTTTTTTCTTATTTTATTTTCTACTATGTGCGATAACTTGTATGGTGTTATACTGCTGCAACACAAACATTTCCCAGTCTGGGATCAACAAAGTAATTCTTATCTTATTTTATTAGCTAATCCCGTTAAATGTTGTCAAAGCCTTTTGTTTTTTTGTAAAAATTGCCAAATATTGTCACCTAATCGTGACCTCTGTAGTGAAGTCTATAAAAGACTAAAGTTCCCAGCAGCCTCTGAAGAGACACAGATGGGTAACTTGTGCGAAAGACTACACAACAGAAAGAAAGAGGATTTGTTTGACTATTGTAAAGGCCTGTTTTCTTTGTTAATCTGTGAAAAATGTATTATTTTATTTTGATTAATTGCGCACTATATCAACACCCCACCGGGAGCCGAACAAGTGATCACAACCTTGAGAAAAACGAGTGAATAAAACAGGTTAGGAGGGTAAGGCGTCTAGTGGCTTGACATGTAATCTCTTACTCCCCCAGCCTGGTCATTATGTAAATGACAGGGAGACGGGTACCTGTATGCAGTTCTGGGTTTCAGGGGCCCATCACAGAACTGGCCGGGGATGCTCTCTGATAGTGCGGGGTCTATGTACTGGCAGGGGCCGCCCAGAGGAAGCGCCCCCGTCCCCAGAAACAACTGGAAGCTGTGGTGTTTGCTGTCGCTGCAGCTGCTAGGGAAGAAGCCGGTCTGAAAGCTCCTTATGGAGCTGTTGGATTGGTAATCCCGGTATGAAGGAAGAGGATGCTGCTGCTGAGGCTGCTCCTCTTCATCACCTGTAGAGAGACCAGACACATGGTGATGAAGAGGAGACCTTCTTTAGGTCAGCATACATGGACAAGACCTTCTTTAGGTCAGCATACAGGGACCAGAAGTAATATAGAAAGGTCCAAGCCAGGCAAGGGGACTGTTGACTGCCATGAATATTTTTTGCACATCTCAGCCCTCGTCTTTAAAACAACACACTGCATTTCATCATAGATGCATCTTTTTTCTTTTCTATATATAAATACTTGTCTTTATTCTTTTGTAATGCTAATTCGTTTATTTTAAATACTTTCTTTCTATAATCTTTATATTTTTGACCTACTTTTACAAATGATTTTCTTATGTTGTTCATGTTCGCACCACCAGACACCAAAGCAGCTCCTTGTATGTGTAAAAGTACCTGGCATTAAACGTGATTCTGATACTGATTCTGAGTCCAGCTCTGAGAGGATCTCAGGTCTGGATAAATGACAGTTGTCTGAACTCTCACAGGGTTCTGAGGTGAGCTCTATATGAGGGTTTATATTCACCCTGAGACTCGGCCACCACCACAGTGAAGAACCTGACGGCCCCGTTAGAGTCGCTGAACCAGCTGCAGTTCACCCTGAAGAGGATCGAGGACTCTGTGACGACAGCAGAGTAAACACTGATTCTGGTACTGGGGGGGGGCAAAGGAGGACCTGCAGGAAAGAAGAAGTCATTAATGCTGATTCTAGGGGGAACAAGAAGTGATTTACAGAAACAGGGAACAGGAAGTGGAGGTCCTCACTGTCAATCATGGTGACCACGCTGTCCCGCGCCTCCTCGCTGGTGCTCTGGTCGGAGATGGTCTTCACGCAGACGTCGTAGCGGCGGTGCGGCTGCAGCTGTTCGATGACGTAAGCCATGGCGTCGCTGCCGGTGCGCCGGGAGTAAACCATGACCCGTGAGTCCAAACACTCAATGCTGTATGAGTCGTAGTCGGCCTGCGGGGGGGTCCAGGAGCAGGAGATGGAGGTGGAGCTCTGAGGGCGGCAGTGCAGGCCCTGCACCCCCCCCGGCCCTGAAGCAGGAATACTCTGTGAGTACTAATACACAATCTACAGTACTCTGTTAATGCAGTACTGGTACACACTGAAGTACTCTGTTAATGCAGTACTGGTACACACTGCAGTAGTCTGTTAATGCAGTACTAATACACACACTGAAGTACTCTGTTAATGCAGTACTAATACACACACTGAAGTACTCTGTTAATGCAGTACTGGTATACACTGCAGTACTCTGTTAATGCAGTACTGGTATACACTGCAGTACTCTGTTAATGCAGTACTGGTACACACTGCAGTACTCTGTTAATGCAGTACTGGTACACACTGCAGTACTCTGTTAATGCAGTACTGGTACACACTGCAGTACTCTGTTAATGCAGTACTGGTACACACTGCATTACTCTGTTAATGCAGTACTAATACACACACTGCAGTACTCTGTTAATGCAGTACTGGTACACACTGAAGTACTCTGTTAATGCAGTATTGGTACACACTGCAGTACTCTCTTAATGCAGTACTAATACACACACTGCAGTACTCTGTTAATGCAGTACTGGTACACACTGAAGTACTCTGTTAATGCAGTACTGGTACACACTGAAGTACTCTGTTAATGCAGTACTGGTACACACTGAAGTACTCTCTTAATGCAGTACTAATACACACATTGCAGTACTCTGTTAATGCAGTACTAAAACACACACTGCAGTACTCTCTTAATGCAGTACTAAAACACACACTGCAGTACTCTGTTAATGCAGTACTAAAACACACACTGCAGTACTCTGTTAATGCAGTACTAAAACACACACTGCAGTACTCTGTTAATGCAGTACTAAAACACACACTGCAGTACTCTGTTAATGCAGTACTAAAACACACACTGCAGTACTCTGTTAATGCAGTACTAAAACACACACTGCAGTACTCTGTTAATGCAGTACTAAAACACACACTGCAGTACTCTCTTAATGCAGTACTAAAACACACACTGCAGTACTCTGTTAATGCAGTACTAAAACACACACTGCAGTAAACCTACTGGTCCGGATGCTGTTGTGGATGGGGGAGCTGTATGCGGCCGCCCCGGCCCCCCCGCTGACTGTGCGCAGGCTGAAGCTGTAGCGTCGCCCTGGAAACAGGCCCTGCAGGATGCGGCTCCTGGAGGCGGGGCTTCTGTATGGGTCTGTGACGGACAGCCGGTCCTGAGGCGTCCATTGCAGGTCGAAGTCATCGTAGTCACAGTCGAGGGGGGCGACCCAGGTGATCTCCAGAGAGGTGTTAGTGACCCCCCCAAACAGGAAGGAGGTAGGCGGCGTTGGAGCTGAGGGGACAAACACACTTCCTGTTTTTGAAGCTTCTTGTGAAGATAACACCTCGAAATATTTATTTGTATTTTGCACTTTAATGCTATGATGTGATGTGAGATACTATTTCAAATCCCAAAGTACACACATATATGTATATATACAGACACACATATATGTATATATACATATATGTGTGTCTGTGTGTGTGTGTAATGTAGACTGTGATCAGCCAACATTTAGACCAATTGCTTCCCAGAAGTTTGTATTGCACTCTGTTCTGTTTCCACTGGTTCTGAATACTCAAAACAATGTGAGGGATTTATGGAAAAGGGAACTCCCGTTGTGTCGGCATCGTGCGCGAGATCTGCTGTATTTCAAAAGTCATTTGATATCGTGCTGCTTATTGCGTAATGTGCTCAGGAGCTGTTTCTGCTGTTATGTTTTGGTGTGAATGTTTGTCTTAGCGCACTCGTGCATACTGATGTTTGCCGCGGTTGTGCCGCCGTGCACACGGTGCAGTTGCAAAAGTGTATAGTCTGTTTTTGTTTTGCGTATTTGTAAGAGGCATGCGTCTTTACGCAATGCAGTGGACCAAGCTGATGAAATAGTTTGTAATTTGTGTCGCTTCTCATCCTTGTTTTCTCCCCCTGAAAGATCACATGCCCTCCCTAAAGATCTGCTCTACAGCGCCCCCTGCTGGACAAAACTCTGAGAAATCTTAGGTTATAAAAACTGTTTCTGATGAGGTTTTGAGGGTGACATGACTTCCTGTTTTACTTGATTCCATGTCCCAGTCCATCAGAACTTCAAAGAGCATCATGTTTACACTCTTACTGAACCAACAGTCACAGGGCTTTTTTTGTGAAGGGTCAGAAGCAGGATGGTCTGGATTACATAGCGGTTTAATATTCCTCCCAAATCAAAGTCTACCGGTTCACCCAATGACCTTGTTCCACAAAGAGGGTTTCTGTGGTGTTTGGGTGGTGTTTCTCACCCGTTCTCCCCTCGCTGCAGGCTCGGTTGCTGAGTTCTCCGCTCAGGCTTAGCAGCTCCACCTGGTACAGACGGCCCGGCCTGAGGCCTGAGAAGATGAACTTTGTGGTGTCAGGGCCAAGATGCTCCGTTCGCCGAGCCCCGCGGGAGCCAATCAGAGCCACCAGGTACCCACTCAGATCTCCACCCCCCCGAACCCAGCTCAGCCTCAGGGACTGGTTCCCAGTGTGGACCAGCAGGGACGCTACAGCTGCTGGGACTGAACAAATCAGTCATTCAGCACTGAGGGCACACTGAGAACACACTGTTCATTAAATAATGACAAACTAATAAAGTTCTTATATGAACTAAACGGTTATAACACAATAATAACAGAAAGGGTTAGGGTTAGGGTTAGGGTTAGAGAATGCTATTCCTGAAGAAGTTGCTAGAATGCTTTATGCTAAAAGCATGTTGATGTTGATAGGACGCCTCCATCAGACAGTACAATAGGCTGAGACAGTTAAACTCCAGTTTGTGTGTCTGTCTCTGTGCTGAACGCCTCAAGAAAACACCTATTTGTGTGTGTGTGTGTGTGTGTGTGTGTGTGTGTGTGTGTGTGCCCAGAGATCAAAGGTTTCCATGGAGATCTGCAGTGATCAATGAAAGGAGAGCCTTTCCATTGGTCTGAATGAGAAATAAACCTCTTACATTTTTAACTACTGTTTGAAAACGGTAGCAGCTATTGTTAAAATGTAAATGCTCAGAGCATCCCAGATACCTGATGAGCAGATAGTGTGCTTTTTGTGTATTTTCGGGACAATAAAGTGGCTCATTTGGCAGTTTATCTAGAGATGTGCGGCTGGTAATGTGAGGAAAGATGAGGCAACGTTTACAATGAGACTTGATGGAGACATGTGAGAGTTTTTGTCGCTTCGTGCCCTCAAGAGGCATGTTTTTATTTTTCAAGAGAGGTTTTCTTACAATTCAAGCGTACAATTATGTCCCAGGAGTATAGGGTTTGGGAATTATGGCAGGTTGAAAAAAAGAAATGTAAGGCAAATTTCCAGCTCTCCTCCCCACTGTGGAGCTGTGAAGTCACACACTCTACCGTCAACGAGATGTGCAATCTGAAGAAGGCCTCTTTACCAAGCTCCAAACAAGGTTTAATATTTCCAAAAGTATAAATCTGATTCATAAGTTGTGTAATGCAAGTAATGTCAGAAAGATGTGTAACATTTTAAAGTTGGAATGAGATTTCTGAGTGAAAGTATGAAGGAGCAGTTAGCAGTTCAAGTCGCATGAAGATTTTTCAAGTCTGAAGATGTTTTCCATTCATTCCTATGGGGAAAATGTTGATGAATTATGGGATACATCAGTGGAAATATGAAAGTTAAGAATGAGAAAAATAGCAATCGATTCCCGATCGAGCTGAACGTTTTGATGTTTGAATGGAGTTTCTGCGATGTGGAATGTGGGAGCAGAAGCGAAGCAAAGAAAACGGCGGAATAATAATAAAGAATTTTGTGAGTAGAAGAACATGTAGTGGGAATGCTGTATAAGCCCATAATAATAATAATGATAATAACAATAATAATAGCAATAATGATAACCTGTTCGTGCCCACACATCTGATTGGTTACTTTGCGCTCCGCTGTGGGTCACCACCACTAGCCGGTACGAGGCTCCAGGTCTGAGCCCCTGGAATGAGACCTGCTGGAGGCTGGAGGGTGCCTCTCGGCTCTCCTGGATCGACTCGTTACGTTTATATAGAAAGATCTCGTACCCGTCGAACTCGCCGTCAGGCGGAGACCAGAGAAAGGCCAGGCCGGTGGTGGTGTTGGCGCTGATGGACAGATCGGTGACGGCTGCAGGGCCTGACAGGAAACAGATACATGTTGAAACATAAAAACAGTCAATCCAACAGCATCCAAAATGAATAAACGCGTAGTGACTTTGTTGAACTATCATCATCTTTACAAAGAGAAGCTCTGGGCCGAAACAGTGTTTTTTAAATAAAGTGAATTAATAACATCAATCCTTATCATTTAAGATACAAACAATGACTGTTACTGATGTCTCTGCTGTTTTACTAAAACTGGAGTCACGTCAACTCTACAGGTTTCTTCAAGTCTGGAAACAGGAAGTCTTACGTGTGCGAGTCTCGGCACTGACCCCTGGGCTGTGCACCCCCCCGCTGGTGGTCTGCACCAGGACCCGGTACTTCTTTCCCGGAATGAGACTGTCGAAACTGATCTGGGTGCGTCCAGAGGGCTGAGAGGAGTTGGCCAGCAGACAGCCTCTCTCGTCCTGGAGCTGCAGGATGTAGCCATCCGAAACGCCGAGAGCTTCCTGCCAGCTCACCTGCAGGCTGCGGGGGGGGGAAAGCGCCTCCACTTGCAGCCCCATCACCGCAGCCGGCACTGCAGAGAGACCCCCATTACACTGAAGGCACTATACACAGGGACACCCCCATTTCACTGAATGCACTATACACAGGGACACCCCCATTTCACTGAATGCACTATACACAGGGACACCCCCATTTCACTGAATGCACTATACAAAAGGGACACCCCCATTTCACTGAATGCACTATACAAAGGGACACCCCCATTTCACTGAATGCACTATACAAAGGGACACCCCCATTATACTGCATGCACTATACAAAGGGACACCCCCATTATACTGCATGCACTATACACAGGGACACCCCCATTTCACTGAATGCACTATACAAAGGGACACCCCCATTTCACTGAATGCACTATACAAAGGGACACCCCCATTTCACTGAATGCACTATACAAAGGGACACCCCCATTTCACTGAATGCACTATACAAAGGGACACCCCCATTTCACTGAATGCACTATACAAAGGGACACCCCCATTTCAGTGAATGCACTATACAAAGGGACACCCCCATTTCACTGAATGCACTATACAAAGGGACACCCCCATTTCACTGAATGCACTATACACAGGGACACCCCCATTTCACTGAATGCACTATACAAAAGGGACACCCCCATTTCACTGAATGCACTATACACAGGGACACCCCCATTTCACTGAATGCACTATACACAGGGACACCCCCATTTCACTGAATGCACTATACAAAGGGACACCCCCATTATACTGCATGCACTATACAAAGGGACACCCCCATTATACTGCATGCACTATACACAGGGACACCCCCATTTCACTGAATGCACTATACAAAGGGACACCCCCATTTCACTGAATGCACTATACAAAGGGACACCCCCATTTCACTGAATGCACTATACAAAGGGACACCCCCATTTCACTGAATGCACTATACAAAGGGACACCCCCATTTCACTGAATGCACTATACACAGGGACACCCCCATTTCACTGAATGCACTATACAAAGGGACACCCCCATTTCACTGAATGCACTATACACAGGGACACCCCCATTTCACTGAATGCACTATACAAAGGGACACCCCCATTATACTGCATGCACTATACACAGGGACACCCCCATTTCACTGAATGCACTATACACAGGGACACCCCCATTATACTGAATGCACTATACAAAGGGACACCCCCATTTCACTGAATGCACTATATACAGGGACACCCCCATTTCACTGAATGCACTATACAAAGGGACACCCCCATTTCACTGAATGCACTATATACAGGGACACCCCCATTTCACTGAATGCACTATACACAGGGACACCCCCATTTCACTGAATGCACTATACAAAGGGACACCCCCATTATACTGCATGCACTATACAAAGGGACACCCCCATTATACTGCATGCACTATACACAGGGACACCCCCATTTCACTGAATGCACTATACAAAGGGACACCCCCATTTCACTGAATGCACTATACAAAGGGACACCCCCATTTCACTGAATGCACTATACAAAGGGACACCCCCATTTCACTGAATGCACTATACAAAGGGACACCCCCATTTCACTGAATGCACTATACACAGGGACACCCCCATTTCACTGAATGCACTATACACAGGGACACCCCCATTTCACTGAATGCACTATACAAAGGGACACCCCCATTATACTGCATGCACTATACACAGGGACACCCCCATTTCACTGAATGCACTATACACAGGGACACCCCCATTATACTGAATGCACTATACAAAGGGACACCCCCATTTCACTGAATGCACTATATACAGGGACACCCCCATTTCACTGAATGCACTATACAAAGGGACACCCCCATTTCACTGAATGCACTATACACAGGGACACCCCCATTTCACTGAATGCACTATATACAGGGACACCCCCATTTCACTGAATGCACTATATACAGGGACACCCCTATTTCACTGAATGCACTATACAAAGGGACACCCCCATTTCACTGAATGCACTATACAAAGGGACACCCCCATTATACTGCATGCACTATACAAAGGGACACCCCCATTTCACTGAATGCACTATACACAGGGACACCCCCATTTCACTGAATGCACTATACAAAGGGACACCCCCATTTCAGTGAATGCACTATACAAAGGGACACCCCCATTTCACTGAATGCACTATACAAAGGGACACCCCCATTTCACTGAATGCACTATACAAAGGGACACCCCCATTTCACTGAATGCACTATACAAAGGGACACCCCCATTTCACTGAATGCACTATACAAAGGGACACCCCCATTTCACTGAATGCACTATACACAGGGACACCCCCATTTCACTGAATGCACTATACACAGGGACACCCCCATTATACTGCATGCACTATACAAAGGGACACCCCCATTTCACTGAATGCACTATACAAAGGGACACCCCCATTTCAGTGAATGCACTATACAAAGGGACACCCCCATTATACTGCATGCACTATAGTATAGTGCATGCAGTATAATGGGGGTGTCCCTGTGTATAGTGACTATACACAGGGACACCCCCATTTCACTGAATGCACTATACAAAGGGACACCCCCATTTCACTGAATGCACTATACAAAGGGACACCCCCATTTCACTGAATGCACTATACAAAGGGACACCCCCATTTCACTGAATGCACTATACACAGGGACACCCCCATTTCACTGAATGCACTATACACAGGGACACCCCCATTTCACTGAATGCACTATACACAGGGACACCCCCATTTCACTGAATGCACTATACACAGGGACACCCCCATTTCAGTGATGTCATGATCCTTGTTTTGTGTTGTTTCCTCTTTTGTTTGGGAATGTTCTCCCCTCTTGTGTCATGTTGAGTCTCCCTCCTGTGCCTGACTGTGTCTTTGTGTTCACCGGGTGCCCCTGTGTTTCTCCTCCCCTCTCCAGCTGTTTGTGGTCTTCTGATTAGCCTTGTGTATTTGGTCTTGTTCCCCTTTTGTCTCTTGTTCAGTCGTCGTCGTTTGCTACTTGATGTTATACATGTTACCTGACTATTCCTGCCGTCCATCTGTCTGCTCCTGTTCCCAGTGTCCCTGTATCCCCTGGTTAGTGTTGGTGTGGTTATTTTTTGGTTGAAAGTACAGCTTTAATTTAAATAAAGCTCCCCTATTGTTTGGACCCATACCTGCCTCCCTTTTGTTTTACTGCACTTGGGTCCTGTTTCCCCAACCCCCTGACAGTACGACTGAACCAAAGATGGACCCAGCAGTATTTTTTTATGACGCTCTTATGGAGTTTTCGTACCAAATTTTGTACATTTTGGGAGAATGGAGGAAAGCAGTGTCTAAAAAGGCTCAAGATGCAGCTCTCCTTCGTGCATGCCGGGAATTGGCAGAGAAGCCATGGTTCGTGAGCTCACTGCCGGAATATTTAAGGACATTTGTCACTTCCCCAGAAAGCCTGCACCCTATCCTGAAAGCTCGTGTCACAGCAGTGACGCTTCCGGCTCGAGCTGCAACCAAGCCTCCTGCTGCCAAGCCTCCTGCTGCCAAGCCTCCTGCTGCCACGCTTCCGGCTCAAGTTTTGGCCCTAGCAGCTGAGTTCCCAGCTGCAGCTCCGGCCCGAGCCGCCATGTTTCCAACTGCGTTATGTCCTACTCCAGCCACTCCTGTTCTGTTGGCCCCCAGGCCAACTCCAGTCCCGCCTGCCCTGTCGCCAGCCCGGCCGACTCCAGTCCCGACGGCCCTGTCGCCGGCCCGGGCCGACTCCAGTCCCCCCTGCCCTGTCGCCGGCCCGGCCCACTCCAGCCACTCCTGTTCTGTCGGCCCCCCGGCCAACTCCAGTCCCGCCTGCCCTGTCGCCGGCCCGGCCGACTCCAGTCCCGCCTGTTCTGTCGGCTGCCCGGCCCACTCCAGCCACTCCTGTCCGGTCGACTCCAGCCCTGCCTGTCCTGTTGTCTCTGGCCTCGCCTGTCCGGTCGACTCCAGCCTCGACTCCAGCCCTGCCTGTCCTGTTGTCTCTGGCCTCGCCTGTCCGGTCGACTCCAGCCTCGACTCCAGCCCTGCCTGTCCTGTTGTCTCTGGCCTCGCCTGTCCAGTCGACTCCAGCCGACTCCATCCTCTCCTGTGTCATTGTGGGTCCCACTGGCTTCTGAGCCTGTCCCGTCGAGGGTCCCGCAGAAACCTGTCCCGTTGGGGGCCCTGCCCCCACCTGTTTTGATGGGGGGCCCGCCAACACCTGCTCCTGTTCTGTTGGGGGCCTCGCCGTCACATGTTCCATCAGGGGTCCCGCCAACACATGCTCCTGCCCCATTTGGGGTCCCGCCGTCACCTGTTCCCATGGGGGTCCCGCCAACACCTGTACCTGTTCCGTTGGGGGTTCTGCCATCCCATGTTTTGATGGGGATCTCGCCAATACCTGCACATGTTCCCTTGGGGGTCCTGCCGTCCCGTGTTTTGATGGGGGTCTCGCCAACACCTGCTCCTGTTCTGTCGGGGGTCCCGCCAACACCTGCTCCTGCCCCGTTGGGGTCCTGCCATCACCTGTTTCGATGGGGGTCCCACCGTCACCTGTTCCGATTGGGGTCCCGCCAAGATCTGTTCCGAAGGGGTCCCGCCAAGACCTGTTCCTTCACCGTTGGGGATCCCGCCATTCCCTGTTCCGCTGGGGGTCCCACCAACACCTGTTCCCGCTCCCTCCGGGGTCCTGCCGACGCCATCGCCTGTTCCCTCGGGGCTCCCGCCAACGCCAGTGCATGTCCCGCTGCCTCCTGCTCCAGGTCCTCCGGAGGGGTTCCACCGCTGCCTGCGCCGGCCTCCCGCCCGTCCTCTAGAGGGGTCCCATCGAGGGTTCCGCCACCCTCGGGCCCTTCCTCCGGAGGCGTCTCGCCGTCCTCGAGTCCGACCTCCAGGGGCGTCTCGCCATCCTCCAGCCTGTCCTCCAGATGTGTCTCACCATGGACTCCGGTCCCGTCTTTGGCCCCATCTGCGGCCCTGCCTCCGCCCCCCAGAGTTCCCTAGCCTTGGCCTTCACCCCTGTCTCCGGCCCCCAGTGTTCCCTCGCTGTGACCTACGCCCCTGTCCCTGGGACACCCCCATTACACTGCATGCACTATACACAGGGACACCCCCATTTCACTGAATGCACTATACACAGGGACACCCCCATTTCACTGAATGCACTATACACAGGGACAACCCCATTTCACTGAATGCACTATACACAGGGACACCCCCATTTCACTGAATGCACTATACACAGGGACACCCCCATTTCACTGAATGCACTATACACAGGGACAACCCCATTTCACTGAATCGGCGGATGACCCAGGGGCAAGGCACCAGAAACAGAGGCGTAGTTCACGGCGAGGAAGCACTTGGGGCCGGACACAGGGGCGAAGGCCAAGGCTAGGGAACTCTGGTGGGCAGAGAAAGAGGCGGAGACGGGGCCGGCGACGAAGACGGGGCCAAAGACGGGGCCGGAGGCCGCGACGGGGACACATTGGGGGCTGGGCAGGAGGGAGACAAGATGCCTCTGGAGGACGGCGAGACGCCTCTGGAGGACGGGCAGGAGGGCAGCGAGACGCCTCTGGAGGATGGGCAGGAGGGCAGCGAGACGCCTCTGGAGGACGGGCTGGAAGACGGCAAGACGCCTCTGGAGGACGGGCTGGAAGACGGCTGCAGGAGGCTTGGCAGCAGGAGGCTTGGCTGCAGCTCGAGCCGGAAGCGTCACTTCTGTGACACGAGGTTTCAGGATAGGGTGCAGGCTTTCTGGGGAAGTGACAAATGTCCTTAAATATTCCGGCAGTGAGCTCACGAACCATGACTTCTCTGCCACTTCCCAGCGTGCACGAAGGAGAGCTGCATCTTGAGCCTCTTTAGAAACTGCTTTCCTCCATTCTCCCAAAATACACACAATTTAGTACGAAAACTCCACCAGAGCGTCGTCCAAACATACTGCTGGGTCCATCTTGGGTTCGGTTGTTCTGTCAGGGACCCAAATGCAGCGAAAAAGGGGGAATCAGGTATTGAGGTTTAACAAAAGGTGAGCTTTATTTCACAAAAGCTGTAACCACAAAACTCAAAAAACGGTGCGAGCAGGCACGATCATCAAAAGTAAAAGTAGCAAACAAAAACTCAATAAAACCAGAAAGACAGGAGGGCAGCCGAGAGGAATCCAGACAGGCAGACAGGACTGGGAAACAAACAGAACTGGACCACGAGACCCAGGGATAAACATGGGAATGACGACGACCGAACAAGAGACAAAAGGGGAACCAACACTAAATACACAAGGCTAATCACAAAACAACACACAGCTGGAGAGGGGAGGAGAAACACAGGGGCAACAGGTGAACACAATGACACAACCAGGGATAGGAGGGAAACGCAGACAGGAAGTGAAACTTAACATCACACAAGAGGGGAAAACATTTCAAAATAAAACACACAACACAACAACATGACAGACACGAAACCAGGATCATGACAAAAGGAGGTTTTAAAGGAAGTTGCAAAGCTCCTTTCCTCTCATCTAGAGAATTCAAACAGCTCTTATCATGGCTGCCACTTAGGGACTTCCGGGTCATTCCATTCCTTTAGGGGCCTTCCTAAGCTACAGGAACCGGAAGCAGAAAAAGACAGAAAGGAAGAAAACACTAACAGGAAAATCAGAAGAAGACAGACAGGAAGTAAACACTAACAGGAACATCAGAAGAAGACAGACAGGAAGTAAACACTAACAGGAACATCAGAAGAAGACAGACAGGAAGTAAACACTAACAGGAACATCAGAAGAAGACAGACAGGAAGTAAACACTAACAGGAACATCAGAAGAAGACAAGAAGTAAACACTAACAGGAACAGCAGAAGAAGACAAGAAGTAAACACTAACAGGAACAGCAGAAGAAGACAGAAAGGAAGTAAACACTAACAGGAAAATCAGAAGAAGACAGACAGGAAGTAAACACTAACAGGAACATCAGAAGAAGACAGACAGGAAGTAAACACTAACAGGAACATCAGAAGAAGACAGACAGGAAGTAAACACTAACAGGAACATCAGAAGAAGACAGACAGGAAGTAAACACTAACAGGAACAGCAGAAGAAGACAGACAGGAAGTAAACACTAACAGGAACATCAGAAGAAGACAAGAAGTAAACACTAACAGGAACAGCAGAAGAAGACAAGAAGTAAACACTAACAGGAACAGCAGAAGAAGACAGACAGGAAGTAAACACTAACAGGAACAGCAGAAGAAGACAGACAAGAAGTAAACACTAACAGGAACAACAGAAGAAGACAAGAAGTAAACACTAACAGGAACAGCAGAAGACAGACAGACAGGAAGTAAACACTAACAGGAACAGCAGAAGAAGACAGACAGGAAATACACACTAACAGGAACAGCAGAAGAAGACAGACAGAAGTAAACACTAACAGGAACAGCAGAAGAAGACAGACAGGAAGTAAACACTAACAGGAACAGCAGAAGAAGACAGACAGGAAGTAAACACTAACAGGAACAGCAGAAGAAGACAGACAGGAAGTAAACACTAACAGGAACAGCAGAAGAAGACAGACAGGAAGTAAATACTAACAGGAACAGCAGAAGAAGACAAGAAGTAAACACTAACAGGAACAGCAGAAGAAGACAGACAGGAAGTAAACACTAACAGGAACATCAGAAGAAGACAGACAGGAAGTAAACACTAACAGGAACAGCAGAAGAAGACAGACAGGAAGAAAACACTAACAGGAACAGCAGAAGAAGACACGACAGGAAGTAAACACTAACAGGAACATCAGAAGAAGACAGACAGGAAGAAAACACTAACATGAACAGCAGAAGAAGACAGACAGGAAGTAAACACTAACATGAACATCAGAAGAAGACAGACAGGAAGTAAACACTAACAGGAACATCAGAAGAAGACAGACAGGAAGAAAACACTAACAGGAACATCAGAAGAAGACAGACAGGAAGAAAACACTAACATGAACAGCAGAAGAAGACAGACAGGAAGTAAACACTAACATGAACATCAGAAGAAGACAGACAGGAAGTAAACACTAACAGGAACATCAGAAGAAGACAGACAGGAAGAAAACACTAACAGGAACAGCAGAAGAAGACACACAGGAAGTAAACACTAACAGGAACATCAGAAGAAGACAGACAGGAAGTAAACACTAACATGAACAGCAGAAGAAGACAAGAAGTAAACACTAACATGAACAGCAGAAGAAGACAAGAAGTAAACACTAACAGGAACAGCAGAAGAAGACAGACAGGAAGTAAACACTAACAGGAACAGCAGAAGAAGACAGACAGGAAGTAAACACTAACAGGAACAGCAGAAGAAGACAGACAGGAAGTACACACTAACAGGAACAGCAGAAGAAGACAGACAGGAAGTAAACACTAACATGAACAGCAGAAGAAGACAGACAGGAAGTAAACACTAACAGGAACAGCAGAAGAAGACAAGAAGTAAACACTAACAGGAACAGCAGAAGAAGACAGACAGGAAGTAAACACTAACATGAACAGCAGAAGAAGACAGACAGGAAGTAAACACTAACAGGAACAGCAGAAGAAGACAAGAAGTAAACACTAACAGGAACAGCAGAAGAAGACAGACAGGAAGTAAACACTAACAGGAACAGCAGAAGAAGACAGACAGGAAATAAACACTAACAGGAACAGCAGAAGAAGACAGACAGGAAGTAAACACTAACAGGAACAGCAGAAGAAGACAGACAGGAAGTAAACACTAACAGGAACAGCAGAAGAAGACAGACAGGAAGTAAACACTAACAGGAACAGCAGAAGAAGACAGACAGGAAGTACACACTAACAGGAACAGCAGAAGAAGACAGACAGGAAGTAAACACTAACATGAACAGCAGAAGAAGACAGACAGGAAGTAAACACTAACAGGAACAGCAGAAGAAGACAAGAAGTAAACACTAACAGGAACAGCAGAAGAAGACAGACAGGAAGTAAACACTAACATGAACAGCAGAAGAAGACAGACAGGAAGTAAACACTAACAGGAACAGCAGAAGAAGACAAGAAGTAAACACTAACAGGAACAGCAGAAGAAGACAGACAGGAAGTAAACACTAACAGGAACAGCAGAAGAAGACAGACAGGAAATAAACACTAACAGGAACAGCAGAAGAAGACAGACAGGAAATAAACACTAACAGGAACAGCAGAAGAAGACAAGAAGTAAACACTAACAGGAACAGCAGAAGAAGACAGACAGGAAGTAAACACTAACAGGAACAGCAGAAGAAGACAGACAGGAAGTAAACACTAACAGGAACAGCAGAAGAAGACAGACAGGAAGTAAACACTAACAGGAACAGCAGAAGAAGACAGACAGGAAGTAAACACTAACAGGAACAGCAGAAGACAAGAAGTAAACACCAAAGCCCGTCTACGGAAAGCCCCTTCACTCTCTATCAGAGGTTGCGCTAGACTTTTTCATTGTCCGTCATTTTGACGGGCAGGGTCGTAAAAAATCCGTCATTGTCCATTATTATCTGTCATTGTATTTTAACTTTTAAATGGTTATATTAGGCCTAAGCCATAATGCTTATATTTAATAGCCTCAATTGTTTTTTATTGACTTATTGTCATAAAAAAAATAATTCACAGAACAAGCGTGTTTTAATAATAATTATTTATTATGCATTTCTTTTCTGACGATCAGAACTTTTTCAGCTGTGAAAACATAGCGGCTGTGCCTTAGAACGATGGGCTATTTTAGCCGAACGAAGTCAATTATAGTGAAAATACAAACAGCTCAAGCAGCTCAAACTTTCCTTCTTGGCCGCATGGATTTGAACAGTGCGCTTGCCTGCGTGTAATCAAAAGTGTCAATGGATTCTGCTGCCGAGGCGATTGACATTAAATGCTGCGCCTTTGCCTCCGACAGACGACTTCTCGTGGCGGTTTTTATTTTATTTTGAAGGCTGAACCCCCGCTCAGCTGCAACACTAGACACTGGGATAACCAGCGCCACCTCAGCCAACGCTCTAAAATCGGGAAACATTTCCCCTAGCGAAGTGATGAGCAGCCGACAGGAGCCCCTGAACGAGGGATTTCCCGACCCTGCCAGCACTCTCTTCATCGGGAGAAAATCCCTCTGCATGCGGTACAGGAGACAGCGAAGTGACACAAACGACTCAATGCATCTCTTTTAAATAGCAAAATTACGCCCACATGCTTTCTGCAGATGATTGAGAAGGGGAAACAGCCCACTGAAACAGGTAGATAGCCTACACTACTGCAGCCATAGGCTACATCTCAGACTGTGCTAATGGCACAGACCGCTAATGGTTTTAAAGCGGAGCATGGCTTTGAGTGCGATGGAGCTGAACTTGCGCAGCTGGCTACAATGTATCGACCCACTGAACACCAGAACAGCCGTAACGTCGGCTCAGATTGAAAGTTGGTGTCGGCAATGAAGCTTATGCAGAGTAAGAAAACTGTCACAACTTGCCTGGTATTTCAATTGTGATTTTTATTGTTGTGTTTATTATTGGTAATGATCATTGTAAAAATCTGTCAAAATGACGGACGGCCTTCAGATTTTTCCGTCATAGCTAAAAAATATCCGTCAATGACGGACATTTGTCGGTTAACGCGACCTCTGCTCTCTATTCACCCCCATTGTACCGAATTTGGCTGCAGTTCACCTAGGGGGCGATCGCGGGCGAGTGCAGAATACATGGACCCCTATGGAGCTAGGCGGCTAGCTACATCATTCTCCTAGCATATCGTCTACAAAATCCAAAATACTACTGTGGTTTCCGAGAGGTCGACAGGGATTTTTCGTCAAAAGTGGAATAATCTGGGGGTCATAGCCTTTTGTTTTCTTACAGGTTGGGCAGTTGCGACCCAGGTTCTGCTAGCATCTGGCTAATGAAAGCCGATTGGTCAATGAAGAACTCACGACTGGTTACGACCGAAGAATACGCTTTGTGGTACCTGTCCACAGAACATCAACAACGATTTGTAAATTATGAGTATCAAATAATGTCACACCTTTTCAAAACATGTAGAGCCGAGTTCAAATCAGTCCCACGGAGCCAAATCAGCTGCGAGGGAAAGGAAAGGGAAGGAGAGACACAAGGTGCCGTAAAGCAATTTATCACGCATGACGTCATCCGATTTACAAAAACCTAATTTTAGTCAAAATCAAGCGAATATAAAATACTAGCTATGTGTCGTTTGTGAGGATTATCCATTCCATGTTTAAAAAACTATAGCAGTGATTTAAAAAAAAATTATATCCAAAGAAATGTAGGAATCTATGGGTGGGGCTCCATAGGACCACATTCATTCTGCACTGGCCCACCAGCGCCCCCCAGGTGCAGTACCATACCGGAACGGTTTTGAGAGTGAACGTTCTCGTCAATATTAAAAGTTCTCTGTAAACACTAACAGGAACAGCAGAAGAAGACAGACAGACAGGAAGTAAACACTAACATGAACAGCAGAAGAAGACAAGAAGTAAACACTAACATGAACAGCAGAAGAAGACAGACAGGAAGTAAACACTAACAGGAACAGCAGAAGAAGACAAGAAGTAAACATATGTGTGTAGCAGTGCATGCTGGGTACCTGTGCGCCCGGCGGCGCTGCAGTTGTTGACCAGGTCTCCGCTCACACTCTGCACTGTCAGGCTGTATTTCTGTCCTGGCTGCAGCGAGCCAAACGTCAGCTGGTGTTGCTGTTTGAGGATGGAGCGGACGTCCAGCTGCCGTTCCCCGCGGTGCAGGAACACGGTGAAACTGTCCACATCGCCCTGCCCCGCCGTCCAGCTCACTTGTAGACTGCTGCCATCCCCGCTGTGGCTCACCTGGATGTTCTTCACTCTGCTGGGAACTGAGGGGAGTGGGAATGATAGCTCTGTCAGACGTCTCACCCCTTCATAGTCTACCTGCAGTGCTGTGACCCCTGTTTTTTATGATAGAAATGTATAGTAGGGGTCTCCAGCACATAGAAACGGCTGGATGCTAACCTGCATTGTTGATTAGCATTAATTAGCATTATAGCATATGTGAACAATAGTTAAAAAATGACTTGGTTGATTTGGACAGTTTTGGAGCGGTTATGAAGGTTATTGAGGATGCTATTGTGGACACTTTACTTTCAAATAAATAAGCAATCTGTTCAATCAAAATCGACCCAAAAATTAATCCAAATCAGTCCACAGAGTACAAATATCGACATTTTCTTGTCAGAAACTGACTCAGCATCCTCAATAACCCCCAAAAACACTCAAAAAACTTCAAAATCTGCAAGAAAATGTCCAACTATAGTCTGCTTAGGCGTTGATGGTAGTTGATTAAGTCATGCAGCTTTGAACTGCTCTACTGTACATTTCTAAAAGTTTGGGTAACTCAACATTTCCGGGTTCACAACAGGAATGAGCTGGCATCTAGACTTCCGCTCTGTCCTCCTCACCTGTGCGGCCCTCGATGAAGCGGGCCCTCTGGTTGGGGCCGCTGAAGGTGGACACCAGGATCTTGTACAGGCGTCCCGGGGTGAGCGAGGACAGCAGGACCTCCCCCACGCTGCTGCCCAGCGTCACGGGAGGGAACACCTTCATGTCGTTGAAGAGTAGCTGCACCTCGTAATGGTCCACGTCCCCCAGCGCTGCGGACCAGGAGACCCGCAGGTCCTCGGTGCCCTGACTGACCAGAACCAGGGAGCGAACCGCAGCCGGGACTGCGGAACGGACAGCAGAAGACGGGTTAGTCTGACAGGCTAAAACTTCATATAAGGTGAGGAAACCAGCTCATACATAATCAGGAAGTGGATCAGTTTTTGATTGCATTTCATCTTTGTACAGTATTCTCCCTATGCCTGATCTAAGGCGCTTCCACATTGCTGTATGTGTTGGTACTTCCTGTGTCAGCACAATTGCTATTTCTTAGCATAGCGTCGCCAGCTTTATAAACCTTTATCAAAGAAACAGGTTTAAGCTTTTTAATGTTTAATGTCAGGAGCGAAACTAACTATAAAAAATGTGTAATATGTGAGTACCAAAAAATGTTTATTTGATACAGGGGCTCAACCATAACTCAAATGAAGTAAAACAGTGTTGATAATGACTCTGTGTAACCACAGGGGTTCAACCATAACTCAAATGAAGTAAAACAGTGTTGATAATGACTCTGTGTAACCACAGGGGTTCAACCATAACTCAAATGAAGTAAAACAGTGTTGATAATGACTCTGTGTAACCACAGGGGTTCAACCATAACTCAAATGAAGTAAAACAGTGTTGATAATGACTCTGTGTAACCACAGGGGTTCAACCATAACTCAAATGAAGTAAAACAGTGTTGATAATGACTCTGTGTAACCACAGGGGTTCAACCATAACTCAAATGAAGTAAAACAGTGTTGATAATGACTCTGTGCCAAACCCCACGCGGGTCGACCATAAACTTCAGGTAGTCATACACGGTTGATAATGACTCTGTGTAACCACAGGGGTTCAACCATAACTCAAATGAAGTAAAACAGTGTTGATAATGACTCTGTGTAACCACAGGGTTCAACCATAAACTCATATTAAATTAAACAGTGTTGATAATGACTCTGTGTAACCACAGGGGTTCAACCATAACTCAAATGAAATTAAACAGTGTTGATAATGACTCTGTGTAACCACAGGGGTTCAACCATAACTCATATTAAATTAAACAGTGTTGATAATGAATCTGTGTAACCACAGGGGTTACCATAACTCAAATGAAGTAAAACAGTGTTGATAATGACTCTGTGTAACCACGGGTTCAACCATAACTCAAATGAAGTAAAACAGTGTTGACTCACAGGTCCGGCCGTGGGTGGAAGTGCTGGTCTGGTACTTCCCATCCAGGTTTGCACCAGAACAGTGTACAGCCTGCCGGGCTCCAGGCCGGTAAACACACACTGGTTCTGGTTCTTCAGCACTGTCTGGTTCTGAAGGAACATGTTGTTGTGTTTGATGAAGACCTGGTACCGGTCCAAATCCCCCACCGCGGGTCGCCAGTAAACTTTCAGGTAGTCATCACGGGCAGCGTGGGTTGCAGTCGGGTTCTGGACCGGGGACGGCTCTGAGGGGGTCGGGGGCGTTGATGAAATATTTAAGTGATGTAGTATTTCAGTGATGTAGTATTTCAGTGATGTAGTACTTAAGTGATGTAGTATTTCAGTGATGTAGTATTTCAGTGATGTAGTATTTCAGTGATGTAGTACTTAAGTGATGTAGTATTTCAGTGATGTAGTATTTCAGTGATGTAGTATTTCAGTGATGTAGTATTTCAGTGATGTAGTATTTCAGTGATGTAGTATTTCAGTGATGTAGTACTTAAGTGATGTAGTATTTCAGTGATGTAGTATTTCAGTGATGTAGTATGTGATGTAGTATGTGATGTAGTATTTCAGTGATGTAGTACTTAAGTGATGTAGTATTTCAGTGATGTAGTATTTCAGTGATGTAGTATTTCAGTGATGTAGTATTTCAGTGATGTAGTATTTCAGTGATGTAGTACTTAAGTGATGTAGTATTTCAGTGATGTAGTATTTCAGTGATGTAGTATTTCAGTGATGTAGAATGTGATGTAGAATGTGATGTAGTATTTCAGTGATGTAGTATTTCAGTGATGTAGTATTTCAGTGATGTAGAATGTGATGTAGTATGTGATGTAGTATTTCAGTGATGTAGTACTTAAGTGATGTAGTATTTCAGTGATGTAGTATTTCAGTGATGTAGTATCTTATGTAGTATTTGATGTAGTATTTGATGTAGTATTTGATGTAGTATGTGATGTAGTATGTGATGTAGTATGTGATGTAGTATTTGATGTAGTATGTGGTGTAGTATGTGATGTAGTATTTGATGTAGTATTTGATGTAGTATGTGATGTAGTATTTGATGTAGTATGTGATGTAGTATTTGATGTAGTATGTGGTGTAGTATGTGATGTAGTATTTGATGTAGTATTTGATGTAGTATGTGATGTAGTATTTGATGTAGTATGTGATGTAGTATTTGATGTAGTATGTGATGTAGTATGTGATGTAGTATTTGATGTAGTATTTGATGTAGTATGTGATGTAGTATTTGATGTAGTATGTGATGTAGTATTTGATGTAGTATGTGGTGTAGTATTTGATGTAGTATTTGATGTAGTATTTGATGTAGTATTTGATGTAGTATGTGATGTAGTATTTGATGTAGTATTTGATGTAGTATTTGATGTAGTATGTGATGTAGTATGTGATGTAGTATGTGATGTAGTATGTGGTGTAGTATGTGATGTAGTATTTGATGTAGTATGTGATGTAGTATGTGATGTAGTATTTGATGTAGTATTTGATGTAGTATTTGATGTAGTATTTGATGTAGTATGTGATGTAGTATGTGGTGTAGTATGTGATGTAGTATTTGATGTAGTATGTGATGTAGTATTTGATGTAGTATTTGATGTAGTATTTGATGTAGTATGTGATGTAGTATGTGATGTAGTATTTGATGTAGTATTTGATGTAGTATGTGATGTAGTATGTGGTGTAGTATGTGATGTAGTATTTGATGTAGTATTTGATGTAGTATGTGATGTAGTATTTGATGTAGTATGTGATGTAGTATGTGATGTAGTATGTGATGTAGTATGTGGTGTAGTATGTGATGTAGTATTTGATGTAGTATTTGATGTAGTATTTGATGTAGTATGTGATGTAGTATGTGGTGTAGTATGTGATGTAGTATTTGATGTAGTATTTGATGTAGTATTTGATGTAGTATGTGGTGTAGTATGTGGTGTAGTATGTGATGTAGTATTTGATGTAGTATGTGATGTAGTATGTGATGTAGTATTTGATGTAGTATGTGATGTAGTATGTGGTGTAGTATGTGATGTAGTATGTGATGTAGTATGTGATGTAGTATGTGATGTAGTATGTGATGTAGTATTTGATGTAGTATTTGATGTAGTATTTGATGTAGTATGTGGTGTAGTATGTGGTGTAGTATTTGATGTAGTATGTGATGTAGTATTTGATGTAGTATGTGATGTAGTATGTGATGTAGTATGTGATGTAGTATTTGATGTAGTATGTGATGTAGTATGTGATGTAGTATTTGATGTAGTATTTGATGTAGTATTTGATGTAGTATGTGGTGTAGTATGTGGTGTAGTATTTGATGTAGTATGTGATGTAGTATTTGATGTAGTATTTGATGTAGTATGTGATGTAGTATGTGATGTAGTATTTGATGTAGTATGTGATGTAGTATGTGGTGTAGTATGTGATGTAGTATGTGATGTAGTATTCAGTAATGTAGTATTTGATGTAGTATGTGATGTATTGGGATGTAGTATTCAGTACTTACGGGTCCTCTCCTGGACGCGAGTGCTGTTGTACTTGTTGCCGCTGCGGGACGCGATGCTGACGCTGTAGAGGCGTCCGGACTCCAGCGAGCTGAAGACACACTCATTGCTGGACTTGGAGACGGACACAGTGTGGACCGTCCTCACAGAGTCGCTCAGCGTCACCAGGTAACCGTCTACGTCGCCGGGTGCAGCACGCCACGACACAGAGAGGAAGTCCGGACGGCCGTTGTTACTGACCGTCACCTCACCCACTGCAGCTGGGGCTGGAGTCGCGGGAGACGTAAGGTTAGACATTTGGATCTTTTTGAGTCCTCTGGCTGCTCATAAAGATTAATTTTCCCAGTGTGCTCCTATTCAAATTCTAATTTATTTATTGTCCATGACTTTGGAAATGCAGTAAAATATAAACAATTTAGCTCATCCTGACAGGAAGTTTCAGGCAGGAAGTCTCTGACAGGAAGTCTGAGCATCCACAGACACACAGGTCCTCTCTGAGCTCTGCCACATACCAGATGGTCTAATCTTTACTTTACTCACTTTCCACTCTGTATACGCCTCTTTGGGTTTATGAAAGGCGCTATATAAATTGAAGTTATTATTATTACGCTAGGGTTGTGCTTACCAGTGCGTCCCTCTGCGACCGTCTGCCTGGAGCTGAGTCCGGCCCTGACGGTCGTCAGCACCGCCCTGTAGAGGGCACCAGGTCTAAGGAGGTGGAAGGTGATGCTGGTGGCGTCAGCAGCAACACTCTCGTTCTTGATGATGCTGCTGTCACAGACCAGCAGAACACGGTATGAGTCCAGCTTTCCGGAGGCTCGCTGCCACCTGGCCTGCAGGCTGTCGGTGCTGCTCTGAACCCCGAGATGCAGCTCCGAGACTTGGGCCGGACCTGAGGACAATTTATCAGATTGGGAGCAACACTATATCAGAGTGTGAGCAACAATATATCAATTATATCAGAGAGTGAGCCACGTACGGGTGTATGCTCTGACGGAGGCTGAACTGCTCAGGTTGCCAGTGATGGTCGTCACAGTGACGGTGTACAGCTGTCCTGAGGTCAGGGTCCTAAAGGTAAACTCTCTGGCCTCCCGGGGGAGGAGCCTCCGAACCTCCATGGGGCCGGGCTCCACCAGAGGGAGGGCAGGGGCTACCTCAGGGTGGAGAGGAGGGTTCATCTGAGGAAGGATGGGGTCCACCTGAGGGAGTGGTGGGTCCATCAGAGGGTAGGAGGGTTCCGCCTGTTGGATTACGACAACAAAGCTGTCCCACTCCCCAGGTGGGGGATTCCACAGGACGCTCAGCGTGGCTTCATCCGCATGACGGACCATGAGCTTCTGCACAGGAAGAGGCGCTGCAGGGGGAAATTAGATTAAAAATCAACCATACCATAATATAAATCAACATACACGGCAATCATAGCTGTGTATGTGAACCGATACAATGGTCTTCACCGTTGTTAATGTAAACTGATATGACACAAATATTACATATAATACCTGTGAGCACCGTCGTGCTACTCCGCTCTCCGTCCTGCTCTGAGATGACAGTTACCCGGTACTGGGTCCCGGGACTCAGACCTGTGACCCGGCAGGTGAAGCCCATTCCCCCCTGGTCTGGGTTGCAGGGAGTGGGTCGGCGGGGATCCCCGGTGATCAGGCTGAAGCTACAGGAGGGTCCAGCGGTGCTGAACGACACTGACACAGAACCGGAGCTCGAGCTGATGTTCAAGAATTTCACCAAGCAGCGGGACATCTGAAACAGGAAGGGACACCATCATAGGTGAGACAACTTACTTAGTAACTAAATAATGAATTATAATAATAATAATGACCACATTAAAACAAATGTGTCATTTATTTATCTCTTCTGATTTGTCTGCCAGCTGTCTCTGCTGTTGGAAACTTCCCTGAAATGTTTTCTGGTATTATTTAACAATGTGTTCACATGACTCCTTCTGATGTTACTGCAGATCTGCTGTAAGCTAGCAGGCTAACGTAGTCCTTTCAGATATAATGATAAACACTGCCATTTCTGAGACGGACTCACTCTGAGACAGAGACAGTTGTGCAGCTTTATGATCCTGAACATCACCCAGCTCTCCGGTCCCAGCTTTGTGCGTCTTTCTTAAGTGTCCCCTGTTCTCCGTTGTGTTTGGAGCTTCTTGCAGCGTTTTGTATTTGCAGCATTTGGTTTCTGCAGCTTTTAGTAAATGCTGCTCATATTTCCTGAAGTTGCTGACTGAGCATGTGTTGAAGAATTGCTGCAGGTGTTTCTGCATAAGTTTTGTTTGTGTTTCTATATCTGCATCTCGTCTGAAGCTGTTCCTCCTGACGGAGGAGGTTTGATGGTAGTTATGTGTTTGCACCCTTGCATTGTTGCAAGCAACAGTTAAAAAGGCTAGTCTTAGCTGAAGCCAATGTCTCTGCAGGATTGTGGCTCTTCTGAGTATGTTTCTTCATGGATGATTAACATTTTATAACCAATTAAGAAACAGCGACCAGCTAATATGCTCACAGAGCTACCATTGAGTTACATCTGTTAACATTTTCATTTTAAACATATTTGTAATGCCTTCCCCCGTTAAACAGCATAGGAGAGCAGCAGTACTTACAGCTGTGGTTAGCCCTGCCGTCCTGGTTTTAGATGTTGTTGCAGTCTGAGGAGAAGCTGTGGTAGCTCTGGTTGGAGCTGAAGCCGCTGAACTGGTGCTGGGTGGTAGAATGGCTGTGACAGGTGTGGTAGAGGGTTTGGTGGTGGTTACAGGTGTGGTAGAGGGTTTGGTGGTGGTTACAGGTGTGGTAATGGGATAGATGGTGGTTACAGGTGTGGTAATGGGATAGATGGTGGTTACAGGTGTGGTAGCAGGTTTGGTGGTGGTTACTGGTGTGGTAGCAGGTTTGGTGGTGGTTACAGGTGTGGTAGTGGGTTTTGTGGTGGTTACAGGTGTGGTAGTGGGATAGGTGGTGGTTACTGGTGTGGTAGTGGGATAGGTGGTAGTTACTGGTGTGGTAGTGGGATAGGTGGTGGTTACAGGTGTGGTAGAGGGTTTGGTGGTGGTTACAGGTGTGGTAGTGGGTTTGGTGGTGGTTACTGGTGTGGTAATGGGATAGGTGGTGGTTACAGGTGTGGTAGTGGGATAGGTGGTGGTTACTGGTGTGGTAGTGGGATAGGTGGTGGTTACTGGTGTGGTAGCAGGTTTGGTGGTGGTTACAGGTGTGGTAGAGGGTTTGGTGGTGGTTACAGTTGTGGTAGTGGGATAGTTGGTGGTTACTGGTGTGGTAGTGGGATAGGTGGTGGTTACTGGTGTGGTAGTGGGATAGGTGGTGGTTACTGGTGTGGTAGCAGGTTTGGTGGTGGTTACAGGTGTGGTAGCAGGTTTGGTGGTGGTTACTGGTGTGGTAGCAGGTTTGGTGGTGGTTACTGGTGTGGTAGCAGGTTTGGTGGTGGTTACAGGTGTGGTAGCAGGTTTGGTGGTGGTTACAGGTGTGGTAGCAGGTTTGGTGGTGGTTACAGGTGTGGTAGTGGGATAGTTGGTGGTTACTGGTGTGGTAGTGGGATAGGTGGTAGTTACTGGTGTGGTAGTGGGATAGGTGGTGGTTACTGGTGTGGTAGCAGGTTTGGTGGTGGTTACAGGTGTGGTAGCAGGTTTGGTGGTGGTTACTGGTGTGGTAGCAGGTTTGGTGGTGGTTACTGGTGTGGTAGTGGGATAGGTGGTGGTTACTGGTGTGGTAGCAGGTTTGGTGGTGGTTACTGGTGTGGTAGCAGGTTTGGTGGTGGTTACAGGTGTGGTAGTGGGATAGTTGGTGGTTACTGGTGTGGTAGCAGGTTTGGTGGTGGTTACTGGTGTGGTAGCAGGTTTGGTGGTGGTTACTGGTGTGGTAGCAGGTTTGGTGGTGGTTACTGGTGTGGTAGCAGGTTTGGTGGTGGTTACTGGTGTGGTAGCAGGTTTGGTGGTGGTTACTGGTGTGGTAGCAGGTTTGGTGGTGGTTACAGGTGTGGTAGTGGGATAGTTGGTGGTTACTGGTGTGGTAGTGGGATAGGTGGTGGTTACTGGTGTGGTAGCAGGTTTGGTGGTGGTTACAGGTGTGGTAGTGGGATAGGTGGTGGTTACAGGTGTGGTAGCGGGTTGGTGGTGGTTACAGGTGTGTTAGTGGGATAGGTGGTGGTTACTGGTGTGGTAGCAGGTTTGGTGGTGGTTACAGGTGTGGTAGCAGGTTTGGTGGTGGTTACAGGTGTGGTAGCAGGTTTGGTGGTGGTTACAGGTGTGGTAGCGGGTTTGGTGGTGGTTACAGGTGTGTTAGTGGGATAGGTGGTGGTTACAGGTGTGGTAGCGGGTTTGGTGGTGGTAACAGGTGTGGTAGCAGGTTTGGTGGTGGTTACAGGTGTGGTAGCAGGTTTGGTGGTGGTTACAGGTGTGGTAGCGGGTTTGGTGGTGGTTACAGGTGTGTTAGTGGGATAGGTGGTGGTTACAGGTGTGGTAGCGGGTTTGGTGGTGGTTACAGGTGTGGTAGCAGGTTTGGTGGTGGTTACAGGTGTGGTAGCGGGTTTGGTGGTGGTAACAGGTGTGGTAGCAGGTTTGGTGGTGGTAACAGGTGTGGTAGAGGGTTTGGTGGTGGTTACAGGTGTGGTAGCGGGTTTGGTGGTGGTAACAGGTGTGGTAGCAGGTTTGGTGGTGGTAACAGGTGTGGTAGAGGGTTTCTTGGCTTTTATAAGTGTGGTAGTGGGTCTGGTGGTGGTCACAGGTGAGTTTGTTGGACTTGTGGTGGTGATCCCCCTCCGGGATGTAGGAGGAGCACCTTCAGTAGTGGTGCTTGCTGAGATTTCCAGGTGAACGGGAGAGAGCGTTGCCTGCGACAGAGGAACTGCCAGAGAAGTTTTGAAAATGGATAGAGTTTGAGGGGTGGATGGTGGATGCGTCTCCAAGATGGATGTTGGTACGCGAGCAGTCTTCGGAAGACGTGTGATGGCAGAGGAAGCAGGTGGAGTTGAATTTGCTGCATAGTGTTTGTTTGATTCGGTGTCAGAAGCTGCCGATGAAGCAACAATAACATCGGAGGTGACCTGGAAGGTTATGGTAACATCGGAGATTCCTCCAGAGGTAACCTTGGAGGTGACCAGAGAATCCTTGTTGTCAGAGTATGTGGAGGAACTTTTGGAGGAAACTGGGGAGGAACCTGTTGAAGAACCTGTGGAGGGAACTGGAGTATGAGCTGCAGCTTCAGGTTCAGGATTATTCCCCACAGAGACGGCGTTCGCGGTGGAAACTTCTTGATGCTCCAATGTTTTCTCTGCTTCAGCCCAAAGCTGAAGAAGATTTCTAGCTGATGAACTCTGCCCTACGTCTGTCGCAAACGCTGGACTTGAGGAGACAATGCGGGTGCTGTTTAAAACTGACAAATCAGTGCCTGAAGCTGAGGCATCAGGACTGGAGTCTGCCTTAAACATCATCCCTGTTTCTGGTTTGGCGATGCTGTCCCCAGATGTTGAAGCTTGGTCAGTTGTTAAACTGTGGACGTATGAAGCTGTCACCTGTCCAGTGGTCCTGTGGGTTCTTCCTGCTTCCGATAGTCGCTCGTCAGTGAAGGTGACGGAGGGACTCGTGGCGGTGTAGGCGATGCTTGAGCGTTCATGTGTGGAGGAATAAAAGATGGTGGACGCAGAAGATGTGTCTGAAAAACAAGGATAAAGTTGTGTGATATGTCAGTCAACTATCTGAAACTTGCTCTGTTCACCAGCTGCTCAGTCTTCAGACAAACTCCGTCACGCCCCCTGAAATGTTGATCACATGGAGATTTTGAGGCTCTGTCTCCGACTCTGTAAACCTCATGAGATCAGTTTCCTCAGGGTTGAAATCAATTTCAGCTCATTAAAGATGTACAGTATTGAAATCCTGATGAAGAGGCTCAAGCTGTGAAGGGACGCAGTCTGTCCTATTTTTCATTCGTTATTGGAGGTGGGCATTCACTGGGGGGCGGAGTTAGTGGTGGTTTCGCCTGGCTGCATTCACCTGCTCCCTGTGGTTGTGTATAAGAGGGGTTGAGGGTGATGAGTCAGCATTTCCATGGCATTTTCTATCCCAATGTATCACTGCAACATCACAATTATTGCACCGGATCAATGTTTACCACGGATCGGGTTGTATGTTTTTGCGTCTTTTTACAATAAATGGTCAAAGGATCAAAAGGAGGGAAGAGGTTTTCTTTCCACTCTACAGCAATAAAAACTCAGCCGTTCAGAGAGCCGTGCGATGTTTGGAGAAAGATGTTGGCTGAGCCTCTGACAGGAAGTGCTCTGCTGATGTACTTCCTGTCTGAAGGACAGCAGAAACAATGAACAGGAAGTGCTGGACCCTCCCCTCATTAACGCATTTCCTGTTGACGCAGGTGTGAGGTGGACTTCAGGAACATCTTTCACACACTTTCTCTGAACACATGTTAAATCTTTCAGATAAACTTTAAAAATAACTTTGAGATATTATAATGAACTGCTCAGCGGACGACAAACAAGGTTTATTCAGAAAGTTTGAACAGCAAAAGATAGAAATATCAAAATATTACTTAAAAAGAAAATATACAAAAGTACTTAGAATATATACATTATATCATTTATATAATATGTGGGTCCAATCATCATTAGTATTATTCTGAATAATAAATACATTATTATTTATTAATAATGTATTTATTATTCAGAATAATTTAATAAATAATAAATACATTATTAATAAATACATTATTATTTATTAATAATGTATTTATTATTCTGAATAATAAATACATTATTAATAAATAATAAATATATTATTATTTATTAATAATGTATTTATTATTTATTAAAAATGTATTTATTATTCAGAATAATAAATAATAATGTATTTATTATTCTGAATAATAAATACATTATTAATAAATAATAATGTATTTATTATTTATTAATAATGTATTTATTATTTATTAATAATGTATTTATTATTCTGAATAATAAATACATTATTTATTAATAATGTATTTATTATTTATTATTTATTAATTATTATTTATTGTTACTTCTGTTTTGAATTATTTTTTATGAAATACTATATTATTATTTCACTTCCATTTTACTATCATTTATATATTTTTGTGTCTCTTCTTAATCTAGTTACCAGTATAAAGACTTTATTTTTCCTAAAAAACAACATTAGTTTTGTGTAAAGAAACATTTAAGGTTGAATTAGGAAAAATAATTTTGGTTAGATGAATGATTTGGACTGATAAAGAAAGTGGATTTCAGATTGACTGAGAACTCTTTTAGGATTTCATCTTCAGTACAGATTTGAAACATGCTGTATAACATGTTACTCCAATAATAATAATGATGATAATATAATCTGAATCAGTTTCACCTGTGATGAAGGGTTTTTAGCTGTTCCTGGAGAACCACTTTCACCACGAAGACCCCCACTTCATTATTCACATTAATACAAGTATTTGTTATATTTAATTAAGAATATCAGTTTTCTGATATGTTTGAATATGTTCATGAGGCATTATGTGATGCTTACTTTGGGATAAATCCACAGACACAAACAGGATCGTTCTGTCCAACAGACAGCTAAACTGTCTCTCATTCACAACGATCTGCTACCTGAATCTGTCTACCTTATCTCTTGAAAAAAAATACTTTTTGTATATGTACTTACAGCGGGAGGAGAAAAGGACCAGCAGCAGGATCAGAGCTTCCATGTTTCTGCAGCTCCAACCAGCAGGGAAGTGCTTCTATTGGACAGGAAACAGAGAGTCACTTCCTGCTATTCAACACACCAACATCCTCCAAACACCAGAGAGCAAGCAACACAATGCACAGGAGTAAGAACAGGACCAGTAATAAACCTGCAGAAGAAGAACAGGACCAGTAATAAACCTGCAGAAGAACATGATGAAGAACATGATGAAGAATTAACCTGCTGAAGAACATGATGAAGAATAAACCTGCAGAAGAACATGATGAAGAACATGATGAAGAATAAACCTGCATTTAACTGCTTAACTATAAAATGTTACACCTCTTTCTGAAAGCTCACGTATTGCACAGCTTCTTGAAGCGTGGTGCTCTCCTCAGGAGAGAGAGGGAGCGTGGTGCTCTCCTCAGGAGAGAGAGAGAGGGAGCATGGTGCTCTCCTCAGGAGAGAGAGGGAGCGTGGTGCTCTCCTCAGGAGAGAGAGAGAGGGAGCATGGTGCTCTCCTCAGGAGAGAGAGGGAGCGTGGTGCTCTCCTCGGGAGAGAGAGAGAGGGAGTGTGGTGCTCTCCTCAGGAGAGTGGTGCTCTCCTCGGGAGAGAGAGAGGGAGTGTGGTGCTCTCCTCGGGAGAGAGAGAGAGGGAGTGTGGTGCTCTCCTCAGGAGAGAGAGAGAGGGAGTGTGGTGCTCTCCTCGGGAGAGAGAGAGAGAGGGAGCGTGGTGCTCTCTTCAGGAGAGAGAGGGAGTGTGGTGCTCTCCTCAGGTGAGAGAGAGAGGGAGCGTGGTGCTCTCCTCGGGAGAGAGAGAGAGGGAGTGTGGTGCTCTCCTCAGGAGAGAGAGAGAGGGAGCGTGGTGCTCTCTTCAGGAGAGAGAGGGAGCGTGGTGCTCTCCTCAGGTGAGAGAGAGGCCTCCTTCAGTTCTTAACATTAGGGTGCATGGCGCGGCTCGTTAAGGGTTACAGTGCGTGATCTTAGACCTGCCATAAAATCACTTACCTTACACCCTCAGATTGTAGGAAAAGCTATCATCAGTTGAAAAATACAGAAAGAAGGAACTCTTGAAAGTGACAGACACTCCTCATGGCTCCCCATAAAGTCCCAGGTTAAATTTAGCCCGATCCCACCTTTAAATAAAGTGCCTAACCAGCCACAGCACTGACCTGAAACACATAACAGTCACACTGATGGGCAGGGATCTCACATGCTCACAGCGGCCCAGTTTCTACGATCCAAGCTCCCATTTAATAAATGATAACTCAAGAAAGAGAATTTGTGTGAAAGACATTCCTGGTTCATCCACGCACGCACAGTCCTTGGTTGCAGGAAGCCTCCTCTTCCTCTGCACAAACACATTTCCTCAGACCCTGAACACACCCTGACTTATGGGAGGACGGAGCGAGAGCGACAGCCGTGCCTGATCATCACACACACACACACCCACACACACACACACACACATTAATGGATATATGCAACAGAGTAATCACTAAAGATAAGTAGCAGGATGACAGTGTTGTAAAACTAAACAACAGAGCAGACTCGATTACTGTATATGGTGTTGGTATTAAAGAGCGAGATTTACTTTCTGTGTGTGTGTGTGTGTGTGTGTGTGTGTGTGTGTGTGTGAATGGTCTGCAAAGGCTCCACAATTTGACTTTTTTCCAGGAATTCAGTTTTTTTCAGAATTGAGTCTTTTCTCACAATTGGACTTGTTTCAGAATGATACCTTTTTATGATTGTTTTTTTGAAACTTTCAAGAATGTATTGTGTTGGTATGTCTTTAAGAGGAGGTTAACTCCACCTGCCTGGTTCCCCTTGAGTCGTCAAACAAACCCACCTCCTTTTCACTTCCTCTCATTTGTCTTTCTCTATTGCAGCTTCCTGCTTTCTGCTCGTCCGTAACACTCTGTAAAACATTTCTAATATACTTTATATACAAAATACTTTATATATAATATACTTTATAATATTCTGTGTGTGTGTGTGTGTGTGTGTTTTCAGGACAAACAAAGTGTTTTATAATCTTCTCTGGAGCTTTCCTTGAGCGCGCTGAGCTGCAGGAGGGTGAGCGTTTGTTTCACTGACACCTGCGATTAGACGTCTTATTATATTCTTTGATATCCCATCCTCTTATATCAGGTATTACCATGTATTAAAATGAAGTTATTCCTCTAGTGTTTTGTATGCAGCTGATGTCAGATGGCAGAAACCGACCTGATGTCTGCAGGTACTGATCCTACTTTATACACAAACATTATACCATACTGTCCCTGAACGCATCGTGGTCTGTTCTTCACCCAACATTTTGAATGTATAGATTAGAGACCCTAGCCTTAACCCTTTAGAGACATTCCTGCAGGTACTTTACACTGAAGTTTGATCCACTTTTGAAACAGTGGATGGTTTTTTTTTTTCATCATGATACTTTATACCAGGGGTGGCCAACCCGTGGCTCTCGAGCCGCTTGTGGCTCTTTGCCCAGTGTCATGCGGCTCCTCAGTTCATATCAAATTTGAATTGTGTGTGTGTGTGTGTTGTCACTTGAACTTGTGGGTTAAGAACACACAAGTTCCAGGCCAATCGTTACACAGAGTTTTCGACACAGAAGTGCTTTAGCTAATCAGAATGCAGATCCTGCAGTACCGGAGGGGGGCTTTACTGCACTCACAATGAGACAGGGAAGGGAGAGATCTGCTTCTGAACGGCGAAAATAAACTCAGATAAAACCGTAATATCTCAACACAAAGCTGTCAGATCCAAACGGTAACACTTTGCAGTTGTAGATTTGTGTGAGAGGGCCTGCTCACGGAAAGCTGGCCACCGACACAGAAGGACTCCTGAGTTGCTGAATCGCGATAACGACATAAGAGAAAGTGCATCTCTGTCAGCAGAGCTTCTGCCAGTCACAGGGTAAACGTTCAGATAGTTATCATGAGCATAATTAACTCAAACACACTTCATTTATTTTCATGAGGCAGTATTTGAACCAACCTTAGTCATGGGTTTGTTTTAAATATTGTAAGATCTGTAAAGGAGTGTTCAACGCAATGAATGCCAACTCAGTTCAGAGAAGCAACATGCAGTGATATATTGTGTGTATATATATCTGAAACACACACTCTTAATGGCTGACAATAACTGGCCTCTGGTCTAAATACAAATTTCTGTCAATATCATGGTGTGTGACATTTACAAGAGGTCTGGCTGAGCAGAGGTAGTGTGTCTGTCTGTGTGACAGAGTGTGTCTCTATTGGAGGGTGTGTCTTTGAGTGTGTGTGTCTGTGTGTCAATTTCTGCACATTTTTAGATTTTCATTTTCATGTGTGAGAGACAGAGAGGGGCACAGAGGGAGAGAGTGAGGGAGCACATCAGTGGCGTAGCAAGGCGCATTTTAGGTGAACTTCAGCCCACCTAAAATGTTAAAGCCCACCCAAATGAATATTTTGAAAAGAAAAAGATGTTTCTTTTTTTCGTCTCGCATTAGTGCTGAGAGTTGTGCCCCCTCCCCTTACCAAGAACACACAGTTCTATTAGGAGTAGCCTCTTGATGTTGCACCAGATGAATGCCATTCACTTTCAAATGCTTTTAAAATCTTAAATACATTTTTTTCAAATGGAAAAATCTGAGTTGATAAATAAGATGCATCAGCTGATAATAATACCAACATTATATAAAAGGTTAGACTTGCACTGAGATATTATTTTAAAGCCCCATAAATAACATGCACTGTGTGTGTGTGTGTGTGTGTGTGTGTTTGTAGCTCTCACCACGAAGCAGCTGCAGCAGAAATTGTCATCAGAGAAAAAGAGCGAGCGTCCGGTCCTCTTGCTGTTTGAGATCCCGTCCGCTCGAGTTGTAGAAAACCAGCTGTCGAAATACGTGGTGAGAAAAAGACGTGTCTTATTTCGGGTTAACCCTTTTTGTGGGTTAACCCCAACCCTTTTTGTATTGTATGTATTCATTTCATCTGTTTAAATAAAAGTCATTTTTTCTTTTCACTTCTTTTTTATTCATGTGTGAATTTTATTCTTAAATATTTGTTTGATTCATTTTTACTTTTGGTATTTATGTTTATAAATCCTCTTCCTCTTTGAGGTCACAGTTCCATATGTTAATATCTCTCTTACTTTATGTATTCTTTATATTTCCCAAAGATGTATTCCTTTCTAGTTTTCCTGATGTTGGATGATTAATGCGTGCAGGTGTATGAGGTGGTGGTGATGCTGTCGGGCAGTTTTGATTCCCACCATGTGTCCGTAGAGCGCCGTTACTCCGACTTCCTGCGGCTGCAGCGCCTCCTGTTGCAGGAGTTTGACTCGGCGCTGGAAGACGTTTCGCCCCCCCCCAAACTCCTGAGCGGGAACTTCTGCGCCGCTGTGTTGTCGCAGCGCCGCCTCGCCCTGCAGGACTACCTGGCTAAACTCTTCTCCACGCGCTGCGTCCGCCGCTCGCCGCTGTTCGCTGCCTTCTTCACAGAGACCGAGCAGCGGAGGGCGTTGGTGCTGCTGCGGGGGGGGCAGTTCAGGTTGGCGCTGCAGCAGCTGCAGGACGTGTTAGCGCTGCAGGTATAAAGCTGATCTGCTGCTACATTTTGAATCAACCAGAAACCTCTGGTCTTCAGGTCTGCTTTCTGTCCCCAGAAACTCGGTCCAGTTATTGTACTCCAGACATCTGGAACAAACTCAGTCCAGTTATTGTACTCCAGACATCTGGAACAAACTCAGTCCAGTTGTTGTACTCCAGACATCTGGAACAAACTCAGTCCAGTTATTGTACTCCAGACATCTGGAACAAACTCAGTCCAGTTATTGTACTCCAGACATCTGGAACCAACTCAGTCCAGTTGTTGTACTCCAGACATCTGGAACAAACTCAGTCCAGTTGTTGTACTCCAGACATCTGGAACAAACTCAGTCCAGTTATTGTACTCCAGACATCTGGAACAAACTCAGTCCAGTTGTTGTACTCCAGACATCTGGAACAAACTCAGTCCAGTTATTGTACTCCAGACATCTGGAACAAACTCAGTCCAGTTGTTGTACTCCAGACATCTGGAACAAACTCAGTCCAGTTATTGTACTCCAGACATCTGGAACAAACTCAGTCCAGTTGTTGTACTCCAGACATCTGGAACAAACTCAGTCCAGTTGTTGTACTCCAGACATCTGGAACAAACTCAGTCCAGTTGTTGTACTCCAGACATCTGGAACAAACTCAGTCCAGTTGTTGTACTCCAGACAGTTATTATGCTCTTAATGTTTGTCATTGTTGTAAAGTACTTTGCCTTGTGTTGCAGGAGAAGCTGCAACGCTGGCAGACCCCCGCCCTCACCGTGCCGACGCTCTGTGCCCTGGCTGTCTGTCACTGTGACCTGCAGCAGCCGCAGGAGGCGTTGGATGCGGCGCAGAGGGCTCTGCCTGTCGCCCGGCGCTGCGGCCTGCGGAGCCACCAGGCAGCGCTGCTGCGCCTTCTGATGGACCTGAGCTACCAGCTGGGGTGGCCTGGGGCCCGACTGCAGGACGAGCTGCAGGGACTGCAGGATGACCCCCCCACCCTGAAGGAGCTGGTGATCCAACAGTTCACCTGAGGGGCGAAATGCGTGAGATGAGATATATAGATAGATCGAAGGAGTCCTTAACATGATTCAGCTCTATGACTCCTAAACCCTGTCATGAGTCAGAATGATAAGTCCTTAACTGAGATGACTCAGCGTTTCCTTACTTCCTGTCCCCTGGTCTGGAAGTCATGGCATTCTGAATGTGTTTTTGGTCAGCCTTAAATAGGGTCTGTGGTTAACACAGATTTTCACGTCTTGTACTGCCACATAAAATACGTGTACATATATCGGGTTATTTATTATCATGTTTTACTACATGTTTCATACACAGATAGTGTCTGATGTTTAACAGTTTCAGCATAACGGACAGAGATATATACGAGAAGGAGTTACACTCACATATATATCTATGTGTGTCAGTGTATTTTACTATCTGTATATGTGTGTATTTTACACACACACACACACACACACACACACACACACAGTCAGAGTGTTATCTGACTCTGTCTAATAGTTTCAGGCCAGTGGAGAGAGACTCGCATATAAATACTTTACATCTACTGTATATGTTGGAGTGTGTGTGTGTGTGTGTGTGTGTGTACCGCTTTGATGTTTTTCAAATAAATGTGTAAATAATTGTTCATGTTCTGGCTTTGCCAATTATTTGATGCTTTTATAGTGACTCCTTCCGGTGGCTTGCCGTACAGCACAGGAAGTTAGCCTGAGAGAATCAAAAATTGCATGTGTGCTCCAGGGAAGGAGATATGTCAATCCTGTGCCATCCATCATACATAGCCCTTGAGAAGGCATTAAGTGTTTATGTCTTTACAGGGTATATCTTTACTTTGAGGACATTATTGTAATTACTTATACCAGCATACATTTTTGGTAATTGTTGTATATGAAATCTTGTCATTTTCAGTTTCACACCACTTGCTCAGTAAAGCTCATAAATATCACTTCGTTTTTATCTTGCTGGGTAACCGAGAACGGGATTTCGACGAGGCCAGTATAGTTGAAGTCAGATTGTGTTGTGTTCCACATCCTCTGGTAAAAGACCTGGTAAGTAGGCTAAAAACATCTGGCTAAAAAGACTCAAGGTTAACTTTGTTTAAAATAAGCATGCAGGTAAGATTACTCTTAAAACCATAATAAATAAATACAAGGGTTAGGGTTAGGTTAG
>NC_086349.1:28317906-28334731 GCF_036324505.1 Eleginops maclovinus | reverse complement strand
ATTATGTAGAGTGCTGGTCCTGACCCGGGTCCACTGGTTCTATATTATATAGAGTGCTGGTCCTGACCCGGGTCCACTGGTTCTATATTATGTAGAGTGCTGGTCCTGACCCGGGTCCACTGGTTCTATATTATATAGAGTGCTGGTCCTGACCCGGGTCCACTGGTTCTATATTATATAGAGTGCTGGTCCTGACCCGGGTCCACTGGTTCTATATTATATAGAGTGCTGATCCTGACCCGGGTCCACTGGTTCTATATTATATAGAGTGCTGGTCCTGACCCCGGTCCACTGGTTATATATTATATAGAGTGCTGGTCCTGACCCCGGTCCACTGGTTCTATATTATATAGAGTGCTGGTGCTGACCTGGGTCCACTGGTTCTCTGGCGTCACGTGGCTCAGCATGGCAAGAGAGAAGGCTGCCGTCTTTCCTGTTCCTGACTGAGACTGAGCGATCAGGTTCTGAGGACTGAGGAGAGACATGGAAGGGAGATACGGAGGGGAGATATGGTGGGGAGACATGGAGGGGAGACATGGAGAGAGACATGGAGGAGAGAGAAATGGAGGGGGGAGACATGGAGGGGAGACACGGAGGGGAGACATCGAGAGAGACATGGAGGAGAGACATGGAGGGGAGAGACATGGAGGAGAGAGACATGGAGAGACATGGAGGAGAGAGACATGGAGAGAGACACGGAGGAAAGACGTGGAGGGGAGACATGGAGGGGAGACATGGAGGGGAGACATGGAGGGGAGAGACATGGAGGAGAGACATGGAGGAGAGAGACATGGAGGGGAGACATGGAGGGGAGACATGGAGGAGAGCGACATGGAGGAGAGAGACATGGAGGAGAGAGACATGGAGAGAGACACGGAGGAAAGACGTGGAGGGGAGACATGGAGGGGAGACATGGAGGGGAGACATGGAGGGGAGAGACATGGAGTAGAGACATGGAGGAGAGAGACATGGAGGGGAGACATGGAGGGGAGACATGGAGGGGAGACATGGAGGAGAGCGACATGGAGGAGAGACGTGGAGGAGAGACATGGAGGGGAGACATGGAGAGAGACACGGAGGAAAGACGTGGAGGGGAGACATGGAGGGGAGACATGGAGAGAGACACGGAGGAAAGACGTGGAGGGGAGACATGGAGGGGAGACATGGAGGGGAGACATGGAGGGAGACATGGAGGAGAGAGACATGGAGAAGAGACATGGAGAAGAGACATGGAGGGGAGACATGGAGGGGAGATATGGAGGAGAGCGACATGGAGGAGAGACATGGAGGAGAGAGACATGGAGGAGAGAGACATGGAGGAGAGACATGGAGGAGAGACATGGAGGAGAGACATGGAGGAGAGAGACATGGAGGGGAGAGACATGGAGGAGAGACATGGAGGAGAGACATGGAGGAGAGAGACATGGAGGGGAGATATGGAGGGGAGCGACATGGAGGAGAGACGTGGAGGAGAGACATGGAGGGGAGACATGGAGGGGAGACATGGAGGAGAGAGACATGGAGGAGAGACATGGAGGAGAGACATGGAGGAGAGCGACATGGAGGAGAGAGACGGATGAGAGACATGGAGGAGAGAAACATGGAGGAGAGAGACATGGAGGAGAGAGACGGATGAGAGACATGGAGGAGAGAGACATGGAGGGGAGACATGGAGGAGAGACATGGAGGAGAGACATGGAGGAGAGAGAAGGATGAGAGACATGGAGGAGAGACACATGGAGGAGAGACATGGAGGAGTGAGACGGATGAGAGACATGGAGGAGAGACATGGAGGAGAGAGACATGGAGGAGAGAGACATGGAGGAGAGAGAGACACGGAGGAAAGACGTGGAGGACAGACATGGAGGGGAGAGACATGGAGGGGAGAGACATGGAGGAGAGACATGGAGGGGAGAGACATGGAGGAGAGAGACATGGAGGAGAGAGACATGGAGGGGAGAGACATGGAGGAGAGAGACACGGAGGAGAGACATGGAGGGGAGAGACATGGAGAGAGACACGGAGGAAAGACGTGGAGGACAGACATGGAGGAGAGACATGGAGGAGAGAGACATGGAGGAGAAAGACGGATGAGAGACATGGAGGAGAGAGACATGGAGGGGAGACATGGAGGAGAGAGACATGGAGGAGAGACATGGAGGAGAGACATGGAGGAGAGAGACAACAACAACAACAACAAGAAGGACTGACGGCTGGGCCAGCATCATGGGCAGTGCGTTCTCCTGGATACGATACGGAGGAGAGATATGGTGGGGAGACATGGAGGGGAGACATGGAGAGAGACATGGAGGAGAGAGAAATGGAGGGGGGAGACATGGAGGGGAGACACGGAGGGGAGACATCGAGAGATACATGGAGGAGAGACATGGAGGGGAGAGACATGGAGGAGAGAGACATGGAGAGACATGGAGGAGAGAGACATGGAGAGAGACACGGAGGAAAGACGTGGAGGGGAGACATGGAGGGGAGACATGGAGGGGAGAGACATGGAGGAGAGACATGGAGGAGAGAGACATGGAGGGGAGACATGGAGGGGAGACATGGAGGAGAGCGACATGGAGGAGAGAGACATGGAGGAGAGAGACATGGAGAGAGACACGGAGGAAAGACGTGGAGGGGAGACATGGAGGGGAGACATGGAGGGGAGACATGGAGGGGAGAGACATGGAGTAGAGACATGGAGGAGAGAGACATGGAGGGGAGACATGGAGGGGAGACATGGAGGAGAGACGTGGAGGAGAGACATGGAGGGGAGACATGGAGAGAGACACGGAGGAAAGACGTGGAGGGGAGACATGGAGGGGAGACATGGAGAGAGACACGGAGGAAAGACGTGGAGGGGAGACATGGAGGGGAGACATGGAGGGGAGACATGGAGGAGAGAGACATGGAGAAGAGACATGGAGAAGAGACATGGAGGGGAGACATGGAGGGGAGATATGGAGGAGAGCGACATGGAGGAGAGACATGGAGGAGAGAGACATGGAGGAGAGAGACATGGAGGAGAGACATGGAGGAGAGACATGGAGGAGAGAGACATGGAGGGGAGAGACATGGAGGGAGAGACATGGAGGAGAGACATGGAGGAGAGAGACATGGAGGAGAGACATGGAGGAGAGAGACATGGAGGGGAGATATGGAGGGGAGCGACATGGAGGAGAGACGTGGAGGAGAGACATGGAGGGGAGACATGGAGGGGAGACATGGAGGAGAGAGACATGGAGGAGAGACATGGAGGAGAGACATGGAGGAGAGCGACATGGAGGAGAGAGACGGATGAGAGACATGGAGGAGAGAAACATGGAGGAGAGAGACATGGAGGAGAGAGACGGATGAGAGACATGGAGGAGAGAGACATGGAGGGGAGACATGGAGGAGAGACATGGAGGAGAGAGACATGGAGGAGAGAGAAGGATGAGAGACATGGAGGAGAGACACATGGAGGAGAGACATGGAGGAGTGAGACGGATGAGAGACATGGAGGAGAGACATGGAGGAGAGAGACATGGAGGAGAGAGAGACACGGAGGAAAGACGTGGAGGACAGACATGGAGGGGAGAGACATGGAGGGGAGAGACATGGAGGAGAGACATGGAGGAGAGACATGGAGGGGAGAGACATGGAGGAGAGAGACATGGAGGAGAGAGACATGGAGGGGAGAGACATGGAGGAGAGAGACACGGAGGAGAGAGACATGGAGGAGAGACATGGAGGGGAGAGACATGGAGAGAGACACGGAGGAAAGACGTGGAGGACAGACATGGAGGAGAGACATGGAGGAGAGAGACATGGAGGAGAAAGACGGATGAGAGACATGGAGGAGAGAGACATGGAGGGGAGACATGGAGGAGAGAGACACGGAGGAGAGACATGGAGGAGAGACATGGAGGAGAGAGACAACAACAACAACAACAACAACAACAACAACAACAACAACAACAAGAAGGACTGACGGCTGGGCCAGCATCATGGGCAGTGCGTTCTCCTGGATACGAGACGGCCGGTTGAAGCCCAGAAAGTAGACGCCTCGCAGCAGCTCCGGTTTCCTGTCAGGAGAACACACTCACAGTACCAGAGGACTGTAGTCCAATCACTCACAGTACCAGAGGACTGTAGTCCAATCACTCACAGTACCAGAGGACTGTAGTCCAATCACTCACAGTACCAGAGGACTGTAGTCCAATCACTCACAGTACCAGAGGACTGTAGTCCAATCACTCTACTGACTCATTTCCTGTTGCACTTCTTATATTCACACACATTTATAGAGCTCTCCTCAACCATCTTCAGAAAAACTAAAGAGGCTGAGTGTGTCAGATCAGGAGCGTTTGTAGAGATCAGGGCTGGTACTGCTCTTATTTGCTCTGATGGACCTCGTCTGGGTTAGTACTTTAGGATGAGGCCCTACTCTAACAGGACCACACATGTTGTCCACATGCTGACAGTAGTCCATTATATTTGATGTTTCTTAGGGAGGAGGTAAAGACCTACATGAACCTGGTTCTGATAAGATAAATAATACTACCCCCCCCCCACTCACAGACGAAGCTCCTCGAAGGTCTTGACGGAGAACAGGGGGGAGCTGGGGTCTCTCTGCAGAACCTCCACCTGGTTCCTGTTCCGGACCAGAGACCTCCGGATCAGCTTGTTGAGCAGAGACTGCTCAGCCAGGTCCAGCGGGGGACCCCCCGCATGGTTCATTGGAGGACCCACCCGATGGTCACCCGGAGGACCCCCCCACAGGGACTCATCTGTCTCCGGCTCTATGTTTCCTGAAACATCACACAACCGTCAAAACAAAAGGCTATCTCTACAGGAGAGCATCTCTACATCAGAGTCAGGGTCCATCTGACTCCAGAGGCTCTGAAACATGAGAGGCTCTGAAACAGCAGACTTTAGAGAGGCTCTGAAACAGCAGACTTTAGAGAGGCTCTGAAACACGAGACTTTAGAGAGGCTCTGAAACTGCAGACTTTATAGAGGCTCTGAAACACGAGACTTTAGAGAGGCTCTGAAACAGCAGACTTTAGAGAGGCTCTGAAACTGCAGACTTTATAGAGGCTCTGAAACACGAGACTTTATAGAGGCTCTGAAACAGCAAACTTTAGAGAGGCTCTGAAACAGCAGACTTTAGAGAGGCTCTGAAACAGCAAACTTTATAGAGGCTCTGAAACAGCAAACTTTAGAGAGGCTCTGAAACAGCAGACTTTAGAGAGGCTCTGAAACAGCAGACTTTAGAGAGGCTCTGAAACAGCAGACTTTAGAGAGGCTCTGAAACACGAGACTTTAGAGAGGCTCTGAAACTGCAGACTTTATAGAGGCTCTGAAACACGAGACTTTAGAGAGGCTCTGAAACAGCAGATTTTAGAGAGGCTCTGAAACAGCAGACTTTAGAGAGGATCTGAAACAGCAGATTTTAGAGAGGCTCTGAAACAGCAGACTTTATAGAGGATCTGAAACAGCAGACTTTAGAGAGGCTCTGAAACAGCAGACTTTAGAGAGGATCTGAAACAGCAGATTTTAGAGAGGCTCTGAAACAGCAGACTTTAGAGAGGCTCTGAAACATGAGACTTTAGAGAGGCTCTGAAACATGAGACTTTAGAGAGGCTCTGAAACATGAGACTTTATAGAGGCTCTGAAACAGCAGACTTTAGAGAGGATCTGAAACAGCAGATTTTAGAGAGGCTCTGAAACAGCAGACTTTAGAGAGGCTCTGAAACACGAGACTTTAGAGAGGCTCTGAAACTGCAGACTTTATAGAGGCTCTGAAACACGAGACTTTAGAGAGGCTCTGAAACAGCAGACTTTATAGAGGCTCTGAAACACGAGACTTTATAGAGGCTCTGAAACTGCAGACTTTATAGAGGCTCTGAAACACGAGACTTTAGAGAGGCTCTGAAACAGCAAACTTTAGAGAGGCTCTGAAACAGCAAACTTTAGAGAGGCTCTGAAACAGCAGACTTTATAGAGGCTCTGAAACACGAGACTTTAGAGAGGCTCTGAAACAGCACACTTTAGAGAGGCTCTGAAACAGCAGACTTTATAAAGGCTCTGAAACAGCAGACTTTAGAGAGGCTCTGAAACACGAGACTTTATAGAGGCTCTGAAACAGCAAACTTTAGAGAGGCTCTGAAACACGAGACTTTAGAGAGGCTCTGAAACAGCACACTTTAGAGAGGCTCTGAAACACGAGACTTTAGAGAGGCTCTGAAACAGCACACTTTAGAGAGGCTCTGAAACACGAGACTTTATAGAGGCTCTGAAACAGCACACTTTATAGAGGCTCTGAAACAGCAGACTTTAGAGAGGCTCTGAAACAGCAGACTTTATAAAGGCTCTGAAACAGCAGACTTTAGAGAGGCTCTGAAACATGAGACTTTATAGAGGCTCTGAAACAGCAGACTTTAGAGAGGCTCTGAAACAGCAGACTTTATAGAGGCTCTGAAACATGAGACTTTATAGAGGCTCTGAAACATGAGACTTTAGAGAGGCTCTGAAACATGAGACTTTATAGAGGCTCTGAAACAGCAGACTTTATAGAGGCTCTGAAACAGCAGACTTAAGAGAGGCTCTGAAACAGCAGACTTTAGAGAGGCTCTGAAACAGCAGACTTTAGAGAGGCTCTGAAACATGAGACTTTATAGAGGCTCTGAAACAGCAGACTTTAGAGAGGCACTGAAACACGAGACTTTAGAGAGGCTCTGAAACATGAGACTTTAGAGAGGCTCTGAAACAGCAAACTTTAGAGAGGCTCTGAAACATGAGACTTTATAGAGGCTCTGAAACAGCAGACTTTAGAGAGGCTCTGAAACACGAGACTTTATAGAGGCTCTGAAACAGCAAACTTTAGAGAGGCTCTGAAACACAAGACTTTATAGAGGCTCTGAAACAGCAGACTTTAGAGAGGCTCTGAAACACGAGACTTTATAGAGGCTCTGAAACAGCAGACTTTAGAGAGGCTCTGAAACAGCACACTTTAGAGAGGCTCTGAAACACGAGACTTTATAGAGGCTCTGAAACACGAGACTTTATAGAGGCTCTGAAACAGCAGACTTTATAGAGGCTCTGAAACAGCAGACTTTAGAGAGGCTCTGAAACAGCAGACTTTAGAGAGGCTCTGAAACAGCAGACTTTAGAGAGGCTCTGAAACAGCAGACTTTAGAGAGGCTCTGAAACAGCAGACTTTAGAGAGGCTCTGAAACATGAGACTTTATAGAGGCTCTGAAACAGCAGATTTTAGAGAGGCTCTGAAACATGAGACTTTATAGAGGCTCTGAAACAGCAGATTTTAGAAAGGCTCTGAAACAGCAGACTTTATAGAGGCTCTGAAACACGAGACTTTATAGAGGCTCTGAAACACGAGACTTTATAGAGGCTCTGAAACAGCAGACTTTATAGAGGCTCTGAAACAGCAGACTTTAGAGAGGCTCTGAAACACGAGACTTTATAGAGGCTCTGAAACACGAGACTTTATAGAGGCTCTGAAACAGCAGACTTTAGAGAGGCTCTGAAACACGAGACTTTATAGAGGCTCTGAAACACGAGACTTTAGAGAGGCTCTGAAACAGCAGACTTTAGAGAGGCTCTGAAACAGCAGATTTTAGAGAGGCTCTGAAACAGCAGACTTTAGAGAGGCTCTGAAACAGCAGACTTTAGAGAGGCTCTGAAACAGCAGACTTTAGAGAGGCTCTGAAACAGCAGATTTTAGAGAGGCTCTGAAACAGCAGATTTTAGAGAGGCTCTGATAGAAACGCATGTTAGGGTCTCCAGCAGAGAAACTGCCGGATCCTAACCTGCAGATGTTGGGACGTTTACACACTTATTATAAGCAGAGTTATTAAGCAGGGTCAGATTCTGACAGTTCTGGAGTGGTTTTGTGGGTTATTGAGGATTCTGAGTCCATTTGCAGGATCAAAATGTCAGAAAGGGTTCAGATCTGTTATCTCTGTGGGCTGATTCTGAGTACTGTTGTGATCATTGGATACAGAGAGCACAAGATGAACATTATTATCTCTACTGTGGACAATTTATTTCAAATAAATAAGCAACCTGATCAATCCATATGATCCAGAGTACCCTAACACTCCAAAATCGACCAAAAATACACCAGAATCAGCCCACAGAGAGAACCGATATGAGCTCTTTCTGGTTAAAACTGACATTTTCATCCTGAAAATTTCAGAAATGGATTCAGCATCTTCAATAACCCCCAGAACCACTGAGAAACGCTCAAAATCTGACAAGTGCACTATTGCCAACATACGCTATAAGGCTAATTAATGCAATTTATGGTAATTATGCAGATTACCCAACATCTGCAGGTTAGCATGCCGCAGTTTCTCTGTGCTGGAGACCCCTACTGTACATTTCTATCATAGACTTTGGGGTCTACACATGTCAGGGGTCACAGAGCTAGCAGGGAGACTAAATAACCAATAATATTTTAGTGTTGATGATTTATTGATATTTTTGATTCAAAATAATTATTGATTGAATGAAAAAAACACCAACAGAGTCACTAAAATACATACAACTCATTAACGTTAATTTAACTGTTCATTTGTAAAACATTTTAAAGTTATATAATATTAAAAATAAATTACCATTAATGTCTGTTACTTTACTCCCAGCAGGAAGAAACGAATCCACTTTCTTTTGGAAGTCCAACTGAAAGCAACACAGAATTATCTCATTAACTCATTTATAATCAAGGTGAAGCAGCGGGCTAAGCTAACAGCATGCTAAGCTAACAGCATGCTAAGCTAAGAGCATCCTAAGCTAACAGCATGCTAAGCTAACAGCATGCTAAGCGCACAGCATGCTAAGCTAACAGCATGCTAAGCGCACAGCATGCTAAGCTAACAGCATGCTAAGCTAACAGCATGCTAAGCGCACAGCATGCTAAGCTAACAGCATGCTAAGCGCACAGCATGCTAAGCTAACAAGTGTAGGTGATGGACTTTAATTTATTCGGTTTTACACCTGTAAACTCGCCTGTTGGGGGGCAGTTGAATCCTCCTGCACGTCCGCAGAAACAGCCCATGAGTCTCCGGACATTTCTTCACGTTATCTGAGTTCTAATTTAAGAGAAAAACTAACTTTTAAAGGTTTTAATGAAAAGTCTGTTTCAGCTGAAGAGGCGCCGACCGCTCTACTGAGGCTGCGTTCAGGATAGTGGGACATACCACTGCTCTTGAAACCTCGGGCAGCAGAAACAAACAATCAACGTGATTAAAACAAAGACAATTAAGCTAATAGTTGTTATGTTGACTGATAATTCATGTTATATGTGTAGGTGAAAATGTGTTCAAACGAATCTAGGACACACATATTCCTAACTAGTTTACTCTTGAAAAAACATCTAAAAGTGACCCTGTGATTTAATATGAAATATTCCTCTGTTTATTGTTAATTTGTCAGTCTGTTTGTGATCTTTCTCGTGAAGCTGTGGATTTACATTTTTTCTGTTTGTATTTAAACCAGAGAATAAAGTCTTGAACTTTTGTGTTGTTATTTTACGAAGTTGGGAAACTGTACCTGAAAGCACCGCACTGTTTGTGGGGTGAACCTGCTGACACACCCTTTTACACACACACACGCACACACACACACACACACACACACACACACACACACACACACACACACACACACACACACACACACACACACACACACACACACACACACACACACAAAAGAGAGTAGTTTAAATAGATATGAGGTACAAACCCTCTACACCTAATTATAAAAACGAATTTATTATTTAAGAAACATTTAAAAAAACAATTATTAAGATACATATCTAACCTATAAGATAATTGTTCACTTGGAGATTCAAGGATTCCTTTGGGTAATTTTTCAATTTTGTCTAACAATTAATAAAACAAGTCATGTTTCCAGAAAATGAAATGATTACATGAAAAACATCTTTCTAAATAAATGGTTTCCGTTTATTCCAGAACACGTCAGCCTGTTTTCTGAACAGCATCTCTGCTGCCCCCTGCTGGTGGAGATACAGAACAGCATCTCTGCTGCCCCCTGCTGGTGGAGATACAGAACAGCATCTCTGCTGCCCCCTGCTGGTGGAGATACAGAACAGCATCTCTGCTGCCTCCTGCTGGTGGAGATACAGAACAGAATCTCTGCTGCCCCCTGCTGGTGGAGATACAGAACAGAATCTCTGCTGCCCCCTGCTGGTGGAGATACAAAACAGCATCTCTGCTGCCCCCTGCTGGTGGAGATCACATCATTAGTATAAAGAGAAGAAATCAATTAACAGATGATCACCCTATATATATAAATATATATATAGGGTGATCATCTGCAGCTTAAAGTCTGTGAGGAAAACCTACACATTTAGGAGAATTTTCCTTTATACCTCCGACTATAAAAGGTTGTCGCGATAGAGACAAAATGTGTGTGTGTGTGTGTGTGTGTGTGTGTGTGTGTGTGTGTGTGTGTGTGTGTGTGTGTGTGTGTGTGTGTGTGTGTGTGTGTGGGCGGGGGGGGCAGTGGGGGTGAAGACCTGGTTTATTGGCTGCGAATGAATTCAATTTGGAGACAGATGCTGAGTTTCAGGCAATAAAACACACACACACACACACACACACACACACACACACACACACACACACACACACACACACACACACACACACACACACACATTAATGAGCTGCTGTAAAGGAGAGCTGCAGAGAGAGGGGGGTGAACTGAATTCCCAGGAGGAAGAGGAGGGTGAGGAGGAAGAAGAGGAGGAGGAGGACGAGGAGGGTAAACTGTTTTCACCCACATGTTGCTGCTGGATTTATTTCCTCTGTGACGCTGCAGCTGTAGTTTCTCCACCTGTGGATTCGCTGCCCTCCCCTACAACACATAGAGGAGGAGGAGGAGGAGGAAGAGGAGGAGGAGGAGGAGGAAGAGGAGGAGGAGGGTTTGTGTCTCTAGTCAGAGCCTCCTCACAGACTCCTCGCTGCAGCTGATGAAAGGTAAGAGGAGGACAGATATAATAACACAGCCTGTGAGAGTAAAGGAGAGAAGGAGAGGAGGTGACAGGGTTTACACGCATCAGATTCACTGGATTTATTTCAGATTTATTTCAGATGTAATAGATTTATTTGAGAGACAGGAGAGGTTCCTGGGTGGTTTGGATGCTGCAGCATGTGAAGCGTCTGCAGACTGGAAGCTGATGGTGACTCACGGAGCATCCTGGGACCGACAGAGCTCCACCTGATGCATCAGTATCATCTTGTTGATTCTGAGCTGCAGCTTCACTGGGGGGTTCAGACGCTGCTGTTCCACATGAGCCCCACCTGATGCTTCAGAGGATTCAGTTAAATGTGTTTCTGTGTGTGATGTATTATTGTCAGTGCTGGACACAATGAGATCCAGATGCCGCTGTTTACCCTTAATTCTCTGCAGCTTTTGCATCGTTTACATCTTTATGTTTACATGAATTATGGTCTGTATTTCTGCACTTGTGTTGGGCAGTTTGCATGCTACCTGTTGGATTTGTCTCTTACAAAGTGTGTTTGCTGCTGAGGGGTGTTTGAAATGATCTGAGTTTAATTTGACCTGACAGTGTTTCAGTGCAGGACTGTGTGTGTGTGTGTGTGTGTGTGTGTGTGTGTGTGTGTGTGTGTGTGTGTGTGTGTGTGTGTGTGTGTGTGTGTGTGTGTGTGTGTGTGTGTGTGTGCGTGTTAGCTAATTGCAGAGTGACCTTTCCTCTCCATGAACACCCCGATGGATGGATGTGCGATCAATCTGCAGACCTGTGTGTGTGTGTGTGTGTGTGTGTGTGTGTGTGTGTGTGTGTGTGTGTGTGTGTGTGTGTGTGTGTGTGTGTGTGTGTGTGTGTGTGTGTGTGTGTGTGTGTGTGTTTGTGATAATTACAATCAGTGCTTGCTTCAGTGTTCAGGGTATAAATGAAGTGGTCAGTCTGAGAGCGTCACTATGGAAATAGCCTCCGTCATCAAACGACTGCTTTACATCACAGCTGTTACTCTCTCAGGGTCTGAGGAGACCTGGAACTGGAGGATGAGAGGATGAGATGATGAGATGATGAGAGGATGAGAGAGTGAGAGGGTGAGATGATGAGAGGATGAGATGATAAGCGGATGAGAGAGTAAGAGGGTGAGATGATGAGAGGATGAGAGAGTGAGAGGGTGAGATGATGAGAGGATGAGATGATGAGCGGATGAGAGAGTGAGAGGGTGAGATGATGAGAGGATGAGAGGATGAGAGAGTGAGAGGATGAGAGGATGAGAGGATGAGATGATGAGAGGATGAGATGATGAGAGGATGAGAGAGTGAGAGGGTGAGATGATGAGAGAATGACAGGATGAGAGGATGAAACAGTGAGAGGGTGAGATGATGAGAGGATGAGAGAGTGAGAGGGTGAGATGATGAGAGGCTGACAGGATGAGAGGATGAAACAGTGAGAGGGTGAGATGATGAGAGGATGAGAGAGTGAGAGGGTGAGATGATGAGATGATGAGAGGATGAGAGGATGAGAGAGTGAGAGGGTGAGATGATGAGAGGATGAAAGGGTGAGATGATGAGAGGATGAGAGAGTGAGAGGATGAGATGATGAGATGAGGGGAGCATGAGAAAGTAAGATGATGAGAGGATGAAAGGATGAGAGGGTGAGAATGTGAGAGGATGAGAGGATGAGATGAGATGATGAGATGATGAGAGGATGAGAATGTGAGAGGATGAAAGGATGAGAGGATGAGATGATGAGAGGATGATAATGTGAGAGGATGAGAGGATGAGATGATGAGAGGATGAGAGAGTGAGATGATTAGAGGATGAGAGGGTGAGAATGTGAGAGGATGAGAGGATGAAAGGGTGAGATGATGAGAGGATGAGAGGAGAGGATGAGAAGATGAGATGAGGGGAGGATGAGAGAGTGAGATGATTAGAGGATGAAAATATGAGAGGATGAGATGATGAGAGGGTGAGATGATGAGAGAGTGAGAGGATGAGAGGATGAGAGGATGAGAGGGTGAAAGGAGGACGACAGGATGAGAGGAGGAAAGGATGAGAGTATGAGAGGATGAGATGATTAGAGGATGAGAGGGTGAGATAATGAGAGGATGAGATGATGAGAGGGTGAGAGGATGACGACAGGATGAGAGGAGGAAAGGATTAGAGGAGGAGAAGAGAGGATGAGAGGATGAGAGGATGAGAGGATGAGAGAGTGAGAGGGTGAAAGGAGGACGACAGGATGAGAGGAGGAAAGGATGAGAGTATGAGAGGATGAGATGATGAGAGGATGAGAGGGTGAGATAATGAGAGGATGAGATGATGAGAGGGTGAGAGGATGACGACAGGATGAGAGGAGGAAAGGATGAGAGTATGAGATGATGAGAGGATGAGAGGATGAGAGGATGAGATGATGAGAGGATGAGATGATGAGAGGATGAGAGGATGAAAGAGTGAGAGGGTGAGAGGAGAAGAGAAGATGAGATGATGAGAGGATGAGAGAGTGAGAGGGTGAAAGGAGGACGACAGGATGAGAGGAGGAAAGGATGACAGTATGAGAGGACGAGATGATGAGAGGGTGAAAGGAGGATGACAGGATGAGAGGAGGATGAGAGGATGAGAGGATGAGATGATCAGAGGATGAGAGGATGAGAGGATGAGAGGAGAAGAGAGGATGAGATGATGAGATGATGAGAGGATGAGAGAGTGAGAGGGTGAAAGGAGGATGACAGGATGAGAGGAGGAAAGGATGAGAGGATGAGATGATGAGAGGATGAGAGGATGAGAGGGTGAGAGGGTGAGAGGAGGATGACAGGATGAGAGGAGGAAAGGATGAGAGGATGAGAGGATGAGAGGGTGAGAGGGTGAGAGGATGAGAGGATGAGAGGATGAGAGGATGAGATGATGAGAGGATGACGACAGGATGAGATGAGGAAAGGATGAGAGGATGAGAAGAGAGGATGAGAGGATGAGATGATGAGAGGATGAGAGGATGAGAGGGTGAGAGGATGAGAGGGTGAGAGGGTGAGAGGAGGATGACAGGATGAGAGGAGGAAAGGATGAGAGGATGAGAGGGTGAGAGGGTGAGAGGGTGAGAGGAGGATGACAGGATGAGAGGAGGAAAGGATGAGAGGATGAGAGGATGAGAGTATGAGAGGATGAGAGGGTGAGAGGGTGAGAGGGTGAGAGGATGAGAGGATGAGAGGATGACGACAGGATGAAATGAGGAAAGGATGAGAGGATGAGAAGAGAGGATGAGAGGATGAGATGATGAGAGGATGAGAGGGTGAGATGATGAGAGGATGAGAGGATGAGATGATGAGAGGATGAGATGATGAGAGGATGAGAGGATGAGATGATGAGAGGATGAGAGGATGAGATGATGAGAGGATGAGAGGATGAGAGAGTGAGAGGGTGAGAGGGTGAAAGGAGGACGACAGGATGAGAGAAGGATGAGAGGATGAGATGATGAGAGGATGAGAGGATGAGAGAGTGAGAGGGTGAGATGATGAGAGGATGAGAGGATGAGATGATGAGAGGATGACAGGATGAGAGGGTGAAAGGAGGATGACAGGATGAGATGATGAGAGGATGAGAGGATGACAGGATGAGATGATGAGAGGATGAGAGGATGAGAGAGTGAGAGGGTGAGATGATGAGAGGATGAGAGGATGAGATGATGAGAGGATGAGAGGATGAGAGGGTGAAAGGAGGACGACAGGATGATATGATGAGAGGATGAGATGATGAGAGGATGAGAGGATGAGAGGATGAGATGATGAGAGGATGAGAGGATGAGAGAGTGAGAGGGTGAGAGGGTGAAAGGAGGACGACAGGATGAGAGAAGGATGAGAGGATGAGATGATGAGAGGATGAGAGGATGAGAGAGTGAGAGGGTGAGATGATGAGAGGATGAGAGGATGAGAGAGTGAGAGGGTGAGAGGAGAAGAGAGGATGAGATGATGAGAGGATGAGATGATGAGAGGATGAGAGGATGAGAGGATGAGATGATGAGAGGATGAGAGGATGAGATGATGAGAGGATGAGAGGATGAGATGATGAGAGGATGAGAGGATGAGAGGATGAGATGATGAGAGGATGAGAGGGTGAGAGGGTGAGAGGGTGAAAGGAGGACGACAGGATGAGAGGATGAGATGATGAGAGGATGAGAGGATGAGATGATGAGAGGATGAGAGGATGAGATGATGAGAGGATGAGAGGATGAGAGAGTGAGCGGGTGAGAGGGTGAGAGGATGAGAGGATGAGATGATGAGAGGATGAGATGATGAGAGGATGAGATGATGAGAGGATGAGAGGATGAGAGAGTGAGAGGGTGAGAGGGTGAAAGGAGGACGACAGGATGAGAGGATGAGAGGATGAGATGATGAGAGGATGAGAGGATGAGATGATGAGAGGATGAGATGATGAGATGATGAGAGGATGAGAGGATGAGATGATGAGAGGATGAGAGGATGAGAGAGTGAGCGGGTGAGAGGGTGAGAGGGTGAGAGGGTGAAAGGAGGACGACAGGATGAGAGAAGGATGAGAGGATGAGATGATGAGATGATGAGAGGATGAGAGGATGAGAGAGTGAGCGGGTGAGAGGGTGAGAGGGTGAGAGGGTGAGAGGGTGAAAGGAGGACGACAGGATGAGAGAAGGATGAGAGGATGAGATGATGAGAGGATGAGAGGATGAGAGGATGAGAGGATGAGATGATGAGAGGATGAGAGGATGAGATGATGAGAGGATGAGAGGGTGAGAGAGTGAGCAGGTGAGAGGGTGAGAGGTGAGAGGATGGAAGACGTTGCTACCTTACTGAATCTTATTCCCTTCTCTTTTGAATATCTTCACTTGTTTTATCGGTTTCAGTCCCACATGTGAACCCAGCCACAGCTCCAACATATCTCCTGTCGTTTATAATTCAATTATTTTTTCTGTATCTTTTATTTACAGCATGCCGGGGCTGATGAATAAGGAGAGTCGAGGCGCTCTGCCGCTCAGCGTTTCTGACATCACTTCCTGTGTTCGAGGCTATACGCTCGCCATGACCGCGTCCATGACCTACGAGAACATCGAGGACCATGCTATAGAGGGTGTGTGAATGAGTTTGTTTTGCTGGGCTCGTGAGGACCAAATATTAAAAATACATCCCGCTTCATGAAGACCTCTTTGGTTAGTCACTAAGAAATGCAGTAATGGCCTCCTGAGATAGGCTTCATGCTGAGCTCCAGCAGTAGTCTTAATAAGAACGGTCACTTCAGACGTGTGTTTTTACATGTGCTCTTGGGTCGATAGAGGACAAACTCATGTAGTACACCCAACATCCTGATTTGTGTGTTTGCAAAGTGTTGGTCCTTTTATTGTTTGTGTATAATCGATATGGATACAGCATAAAGTACATGATGCAACAGAGCATAAGTTCATCTGTAACCCCCGAGGAGGCTACTGCAACATCACCGTTCACCTGATATAATATACGACACAAGAGTTCAAAGTTATCATTCTTGTGGTTGTCTTATACCATTATTTTAGCGCTGTCATTTGTGTGTTTCATAATTCTGTATGAGCTCCTTACTTCAAAGTCTAATAGTAAGGATGTAAACAGAGGAAAATCCAATACCTGTGTGCGTGTTTGCAGGAGTACTTATCTCTTCTGACTGAGTGAATATGGGTAGTTAAACGCTTACCTGTATTTCTTTGTTTAGGGATCTTCATCTACCCCCTGGAGGAGAACTCCATCGTGGTGGGCTTTGAGTCGATGATCTGTAGCCAGATTATAACTCTGCAGATCAAAGATAAGACCAAGATCGACTGC